>NC_090182.1:7850013-8004788 GCF_024679245.1 Pseudorasbora parva | reverse complement strand
AATGCTTTTCTTAATTAGTATTTTTGTCTTGTTTCTAGTCCAAACATCTACAAATTCTTAAAACAAGAAGTATTTACTAGACAAGCAAAAGTAATTGTCTTGTTTTGGGAAAAAACGAACTCAAAATTAAGAGAGTTTTTGCTTAAAATAAACAATAAACAAGACAAAAATACTAAGCAAGAAAAGCATTTTTTTGCAGTGTTGAGATAAAAAAATTAAAACAAAACTAAAGTTATATATAGAACCCCAGAACACTTTTATCTAAAAATGATGCACCTTAAATAAATGACATGGTTGTTTCACTTCCTTCAGTGCAGTTACAACTGAGAAAGTTGCTGACATGGAGAGAGAGAGAGAGAGAGAGAGAGAGAGAGAGAGAGAGAGAGAGAGAGAGAGTGAGAGAGAGAGAGAGAGAGAGAGAGAGAGAGAGAGAGAGAGAGAGAGAGAGAGAGAGAGAGAGAGAGAGAGAGAGAGAGAGAGAGAGAGAGAGAGAGAGACATTTATGTGAAGAAGAGTATAAAGTAGTTTAGGAAAAGTATCTGGACACTTAAAAATGTCTGAATGTCATTCATCAGTCACAGAATATCAAATCAAGTGTCACTTAACGTATAAACGCATTCAAAGCGAATGCAATTCGTTGTTTTTTTTCAGTTGAATGCATTAAAAATATTTAATAGAGACCTTAAGAGAGAGAGACCTTTGTTAACAGACATTGGACTCTTGGTAAACCTGATCAGTTTGACAGCGGTTCTGACCTCTTCTGAAGCGGTATAGGAGATCGCTAAACGCAGGTCTTCATTTGCTCATTTCGTTTACTGTCTGGCAGATCTTTGTTGGATCTTTTTGCTGGCTTGTGCACCACTTATGTAGGAGAAATTGTTATTCCATCTGCACCTGTTTTTAAACAAGAGCTGCATTCATGAGCTGAACGACTGCAGCATGAAGAAGATGAATCATCCAGTGAATCAAATGGAGTGACGCTGGAGAACAGACGAGCGGAGGGTCTGTTAAATAATGGATTTGTGTTTGTGTTTTAATGCTGAACTCATGGACTGGACACCGTCAAGGTCTCGCTCCCTCCGTGACACTGTGAATTTTTACACAGGTTGTGTCCTTGTGAATGCTGGAATATAAATCACTAACAGAAGCATATACTAGAAGGTGGTTTTCATGGCATTTAAGCACTTTTTCAGTCCAAATTCTCACTGTAATGCATCTGGGTGCTTTACTTTTGTGGTAATTTGTAATTCTCATTAGAAAATTATAGATTATAATATATAATTTAAAATATTTTACAATTTAAATGATACATTATTGTGGTTTTCACATTACAGTACTGCAAAAGTTGGCGTAAATTCACTTAATTGTATATATTTTTTGGATTAATGGTCCTAGAAATAGGTTTAATTTTCTTCATGCTAAATAATTATGGTTTATTTATTATGGTTTTGTGGTGAAATATGAGCAGATATTGTACGATTCTCATGGATATTCTTTCACTCTTGCATATAATTTAACTACAATTAAATCTAATCACACATTTTTCTATATTAAATATAATTGCGTTAACTTTTCTTCCATTTTTCATTATAAGTAATACTCCCTAACGTTTTCATTCTTTTAATTTAAATCTCTCTGTTTCACACAGTCTCTAATTTATTATTAATATATCTAGATGTGGTTTAGAGTTTCTCTCTAACTCTAGTCATTTATCTGATGATTTCCGACAGTAGGTATATTATAGCCATGAGCAACTGGTTTTATTAACATGTAAATCATATTATAAAGAGAGTATTGAAAAAATTATCCACCTAAGAAGTTCTTCTGTATCTTCTGTTATGATCTTCTTCTCTTTCTCACTTTC
This sequence comes from Pseudorasbora parva, assembly GCF_024679245.1. NCBI lineage: Eukaryota > Metazoa > Chordata > Actinopteri > Cypriniformes > Gobionidae > Pseudorasbora > Pseudorasbora parva. The sequence goes on along the minus strand of NC_090182.1, from coordinate 8,002,924 downwards.
TATATTCCCTCATAAATGAAATCCTCCTTCGCTTTATTGTTCTTAATGACACTTCTTTTCTACTTGTCTTTCCTGTTTTCCATCCATTTGTCTGACTCACTCGTTCTCTATCCAAACACACCGGCTTAATAAAGATTTAATGCCATCAAAAATGATGAAATGAGCTCGTCTTTTTTAATATGAAACGTTTTCCTTTGAGTGATGAGAGATAAAAACTTCCTCTGTCATTCTTCAGTTAGATGTTTTTCTGAGATCAAAACCCATTAAGTGTGTGTGTCATTTCAGCTGTTAACTAAAACTAACCCTTAAAGAGATACTTCACCGTTTTTTTCATATTAAACTGTTATTCCCTTAACTAAAACGAGTTGATACATACCTCTCTCGTATCAGTGTGTGCTCTTAATCTCTCTGACGCGCGGTGACGATCAGATAGCATTTAGCTTCGCCCACTAAGCCCAGTTCATTCACTATGGTACCAAACAGAGATCAAGTTAGAAGCGACCAAACACCTCCACGTGTTCCCTATTTAAATACAGTTACACGAATAGTTCAATGATCTAGTATGGAGACACAAATAAAAAGTGGCGCTTTTCTAAGCGGATTAAAAAGGAGAACTATAATGTATGGCGGAATAGCACTTCTGAGAGTACTTCGACTGAGAAATCCTCCCTCTCTCATTTCTGTCTATAGGAATAACATAAGCCCCTTTCACACTGCACGTCAGACCCGCAATATTCCCGGAACATTGCCGGGTCGCCTTCTCTGTGAAAGCAACCACGTCCCGGCATTGATTACTGAATTCGACCCGGGTCGGGGACCTAGTAACATTGCGGGATTCAACCCAGGACGAGCGCTGTGTGAACAAAAGCCAAAACTAATGCCACAACGTGTACGTAGTTATCGTGCAACTCCTAGAGCTTGTTTTTTCAATAATACAACCCTGCAGTGCCAGAAGAGCTGGTCGGTGTTTTAAACGCAGAGAGTGTTCGTATACAAAAGAAACTAAAATTAAACAAGCAGAAATGTGCGCAAACTGGACACAAGTCGAGACCACGGAGCTCCTTACTATCCGCGCTGAAGCGGAGATCGCTCGCCATTATACGTCACATCAGGATGTCACGTGTCAACTCGATCCGGGAATGTTACGGGTTGTGTGTGAAAGTGCACATATTACGGTATTTCGCTGGCAGTGTGAATGGACCAAATCTAGCGGCCCGGGAACAAATGCCGGGTCACATTATCTGTGAATTTGCCGGAATCGCAGTGTGAAAGGGGCTTTAGTTACATAACAAATTTTTCTTTGCATTTTTTTGTGTATAGATGACAACGTTGTCAAGACGATGCCTGTTCACACGGATTCGTGAAGTGGATTAAAATCGCAGAACAGTAGATGGCAATGTCACTTTGTAAAGAAAGACACGCACCTATAGACTGAACATGTAATACGCATACGCACCTTTTTATACATTTCTGTCATGTAAATGGCCCCTATATCTGATAAAGGCTACATCTATACTAATCTAGAAACTAGGCTTTTCTTACTTAGTATTTTTGTCTTGTGTCTAGTCCAAACATCTAAAAAAACAAGAAGTATTTATTAGACAAGCAAAAGTAACTATCTTGTTTTGGGAAAAAAATAACTCAAAAAATTAAGAGAGTTTTTACTTAAAATAAGCCAAATAATCTGCCAGTGGGGTAAGCAAGATAATCTTAATTCAAACAAAAAATACAAAATTATTTTACTGTTATTTTACACTGCTTTATGCTGCTTTACAGTGACGAGTGGCACGTGTGTGCGCGCTACAATGACAGCAGCTCATTAATATACTGTAGAAAGGTGATTAAACTGTGCATTTAACAGTTTTATTGAACACCTTTTACCCAGAAGCCAAGTGTTCAGATAGACTATGGCATAATTATGTTTACACTGGTTATGTCCCTGATGTGCTATTCACTTTCACAGTGTTGCTAAAGATAGATCTTCATATTACATTCCTGCAAAGATGACAGAAAATGTACTTGCAATTGCTGTCCTGTGGCAAAACAAGAGGGTTATTACATTTTAGAAGATACGTGGAGGGGTGATTGAGTGCAACCTGGACGCACCAGTAAGTAGTGGGATATTTTGGAAATAAAATGATCGTGCCAGAAGAATAGCACGAGACCTTTATCATGGAATCTCAGTATCATCTCGGGGAGCTTTTGTTATGTTTAATGCATGCACAGTGCGATGATCTTAGCATCTTCCAATGTTTCAGTGTGGACAAGAAACTCTTGGTGGTGGAGAGCGTTTGGACATTTTAAAATGGTTAATGTAGACGTAACCAAAGCCTCAGTGACATTCTGTCAAGAAAAAAACAAATTAGCTAGAGAACTATTTTAGGCACCATATGTTAAGACTTCAATCCTTTTCCGAGAAGGAAGTTAAGAGCCAGAATGCATCACAAATGAAATAATAAAAAAACAAAAAATAACTTGACAAAAGATAAATCACCATGAAGACATTGTCTCTCTAAACCTCTCTTTTCTGGGAGCCTGCTTTGCTCTGATTGGTCAGCTGGCCCAGTCTGTTGTGATTGGTCGACCGCTAAAGTCGAGTTCACACTGCATGATTTTAATCCCGATTTCACAAGCCGACAGATTTTGCAAAATCATTAACGGTGGCAAATCGGTGCTCGTTCACGCGAGTGACAATCACGCAGTGTGAATTATTAAAAACGCAATCTGAGAGAGTCCATGAGATATTTGACATTCAAAATATCTGGACTTGTCTGCGATTCAAAATCTGTTCTGACTGAAAATTACATCTGAGACGATCTACAGCCAATTAGAGAGCAAGGTACAGGGCAGCCGGAAGTTCAGGGAGGCATTGTAGACCAGAATATCGAAATGAATTGGCGTACACAGCTTTACAATTATATCAAACAGAAACAAAGTATTACAACACAAATATGTGCTTGACCATTCACAACAGCAGCACATTGCAAAATGACTTATTTACTTCCAACTCTCTTTGCAGAACACACAATCCTATTCCCCGGGTCTCCCCAACCCTTTCCTCATAATCCTTTTATTTTTATTTTTATCCTTTTCACTGCAGATCAGCACACAGACAATTTGGATCGAAAGTTTCTTGCAAGCTATAATTTTTAATAACAATTACAGTCTCACGCATTCTTATCATTTCTCATGTGTGTTCGGCTGTGAAGCAGTTTGCGGATGAGAAGAGTTGTCAGTGATTCTTCCTATTGTAAAGTCATGCAGTGTGAAAGCCCCTGTCGCATTCAAATCCAGACTCAAAACACATCTGCTGTCCATTTACTGAATGAGCACTGTTGCACCCTATCTTATCTGTTTATTCTTTTTATAATTGTTTTAGTTTACCTTTGTTTATCTTTGGTTATTGTTATTGTATACGCTGTAAAAAGTAATAAGTTGACTTTACTTGGAAAAGCTGTGAAAACTGATTGCCTCAAAATTTTCAAGCAAATTAGGTCATCATTTTTGACTTGATAATACTTACTACTACTTTGTAGAGTTATCTTGTGTATTTGTAGAGGTTACCATAAAACCTGAGTACAAGTAACTCAATTTCAAAAGTTCAGCCAACTTACATATATAAGTTGGGGTTTGTAAGCAGAACTCAAACAAAATAGTTCTTTTAACTAGTTCTTTTAATGTCTGCTTGTTCATTTTACTAGAAGAATGTGTGGAAACTGATTGCCTTAAAATTCTCAAGTAAGCTGAATTTAACACTCAGTTAAGTTAGCTTAATTGCATCAAGTTGATCTTACTTAAACCATTCAAGTCGACATAATTCTATCTGTGAGCTGAGGAAGTGTACTCCCAGAATGCATTGCAGCATGAATAAATTAATCACAGGGCAATCGTAACTCCGTTTTATTATTTTTTGCTTTATTTTACCATTTTATTTGCTGTCTTTTGTCAGTATAGCCCCAATAATGACAGCAAATGAACTTGTAATGGTCTTATTAAGTGTAAAAAAAAAAAAAATGTTACCATTGTTGTGTTTTGCACGCTGAATGTTGAAGTGTGTGTATGACTCAAGCATGGTAAATTTTTGGATATTGTCACAAATATAGAGTCATTATATCAACACAATTAAAAATTTGTCAGAAGTGTTAGCAATAAAATGTTAAAATATCATTAATTTGTATTACATTTATATATATGTGTATATATGTGTATATATATATATATATATATATATATATATATATATATATATATATATATATGTGTATATGTATGAATGTATGTATATATATATATATATATATATATATATATGTGTGTGTGTGTGTATATGTATGTATGTATATATATATATATATATATATATATATATATATATATATATATATATATATATATATATATATACTTATTACTTCCCTTCCTTTGAAATCTGTGATTTCGTGTTGCATTGCTGCATCAATAGGAAGAGATTTATAGTAATATAAATTAAGTTCCAAGTGCCCAACCAAAGGGAACACTGATCACCGTAATGGTGAGAAATTTTAGTAAATCAACATAAATTTATGAAGTCAGCTTATGTGATGCTTTCCCAAAGTATTTAGTTGTATTTTCAATAACATTCAAGATGACTAAAATGAGTGAATGCAACTAAGAAAAACGATGACTGCAGAAGTGGAGGAAATGAGTGAAAAGTCTATTAAGAATTGCCCCGCCTCAATCTTTTGCCCGCCCACCTGTTTTTTGTGTGTGTTTTTTTCCTTTGGCAAAATGGTACTCAAACCAGTCAAGTAATGTTTACTTGGGTTTTCTAAGTAACAAAGGCATAGCATGCAAACAGTTCAGATTACTAAATAGTTTTAAGTAAATTCTAATTATTGTACATTAAGTAAGTTTACTAAAAAGTCTTAGTAAGAACAGCTGTTGGATTTAACAGTGTGAACATGCATTTAGTACAACACACTCAACATTCTTAAGTACAATTTACTAAACTTGCATAGTTTAGCTATCGCATCCACCTAAAAGTTCACAATACTCAGTATATTGAAGTTAAATCAACAAATTTTCCAAAATCAGTTAATTTTACAAGTTTTTCTTTAGTAGATATGATGAGTGAATACTGGATTCGAAAGCTTAGATCGAAATAGTAAGTTTGACAATAAGGTTTGAGTATGTGTAAATCTGTGGAGGGTATGATGAGTGAAAATGAGTTTAACAAGAAGGTTCCTGAATAAAAATCAGGGAATAGTGATTGAAATGGATGTTATGAACGCGTTCGAGAAAGAAATGAATGAGTGGTGATCTAATTAAGATGGTATATGTATGTAGGCTGTAAACTGAAGGATGTTTTACTTCTATTTCAGACCATTATTGTGTATCTGACCATTTTATTTTATTATATATATATATATATATATATATACTGTAAAAAATTACCTGGTTGCCTTAAAATTTTGAGTCCACTGAAATTAAAATTTTGAGTTAATACAATGAACATTTTTTGAGATTAGACAACTTTTATTAAAATATTATGTATAAAATACATAATAAAATATTAAATATAATAAATATATCTCATGCATATTTGACCACTATTTTAATTAATTTTAATGAATTAATGTAAAGCACTTTGAATTGCCACTGGGTATAAAATGTGCTATACAAATAAACTTGCCTTGCCTTGATTTATCGTGCACAGGAGCGACTGAATACTGCCCCAGATAGTCATGCTTTCTGAAAAGAACTGTGATCTGAATATTTTGACTATCACGCAGTGTGAACTTGGCATAACGGTATGTGTCCGAAACCAAGCGCTCATTAGCACATCTGCTCCATTTGATACACAGCGATACAAACAGTAACGATGACGCCGGTATCCGTCTCTTCCTTTAGAAATGCATTAAAATGGATTTGCTTTCATAGCAGAAACAACACAACTAGGGTCGAACAGAAAGGGAGACTGGAAATACTGAAAATAACTCATTTCGGTAGTTCAAAATCGGTTATTTCTTCTAAAAAAAATAATACCTCCGCTTATCGTATATATTTTGATACTTTGCACACCATTACAAACATCTATATTACGCAGTGCATGAAATGTAATATTCAAAACAGTATAATAAGGTCACTTTAGCAAATATAACTTTAGATTTTAAAAATGCTAGTAAATGGTAAAATGACCATTGATTAAATACTGTAGAGGGGTTGTTCAGTGTTAGTTAACTAATAACTATAATGCATTTGAATCAAGTGTCAATAACAATTTTGAGTTACAACGTGTGTGACACTGCAAATCTGTCACTGACAGGACTCAATTTCAATCAGCATGTCATCTTTGAAGACAGCTGATTGTGTAGGAGGAGGATGGCAAAGGTTTGGGAACATCGTGATTATAATTAACCTAACAGAAGTCCACAGAAGAGCTTCTCAAATTGTTTTGCTTCAGTTGTGTGTGTCTAGCCACGTTTCCACCGAAATTACCCAGAACAATTTGTTCCAGAAACTTTTCCTCCCCGGACCTGATGCTGTCTGCCTTTTTATCACAGTCTAAACCAATGTCAACCAATCAAAATGCTGCGTGAGCTCAACCAATCAGCATGTCCCACCCCCGAAAGTTCCTGAACTTTGAAAAAGTACTGCCTCGTAAGCATGGACTTTCTGGGGGGAAAATATTTACCTGGAACTTCCTTTAGACCCAGATCCCTGCAGTCAAAACACACAGAGTACCACCCCAAAGTCCCTAGTTCCTGGAGAAAGATCCTGCAGTGGAAACACAGCTTATGTGTGGCTCGGTAACTAGTCAGTTCCAGCAGGCAAACATGTCCTAAAATTGCAAACAGAAGCATTCAACACGCTCGTCTTAATTATATATTCTTTGCGCTGCGCTCTCTGCTTCTCTCCTCTGTGTTTCACAGAATAGCTTCACAGCAAATGTGTTTAAAGATGTAGGCAAAGAAACAGAGAGACTCTTTCTGACTCATGTTTAGGTCATTTACCTTCCTTGAAAAACACACACACACACACGCACGCACGCACGCACGCACGCACACACACACACACACACACACACACACACACAGCAGGTTCCAGTTTTGTGTTCGTTTCTCTTCTATTGCTTTGCGCCCACAGACTGGGCAAGAAAACCATCTCCTCTCTATATTTCTCTCTTTCTTAAAATATCACCAAAATATTAAAGAGCCGTAGTCTGACTTTAATTCCCCTCTGTTTACAGAAATAGCTCTCACATCTTCTGCTTCAGCAGGTCTTTAACATTTATATTTAATTAATTTAGCAAATGCTTTTTGAATCGATTTACTAACGAGGTCTAGTACAACCAAAGTGATTCATCTTAATCAAACCACGAGCACACTTCAGGGTTTTTGGCTCAGACCCAGAATGCAAATGAGGGTGCGGGGTCTTGAAAACTGTCCAAAAAAATGACCTATGAAAAAAAAATCCACTTGTTCTTAGGTCAATGTCTAATTTTTTGACAGAAATGTCTCTTTCGGTTCTGATAAACTGAGTGACATTCAATTAAGCTGATTGTTGAAGAGCTCTACACACACACACACACACACACACACACACACACACACACACACACACACACACACTAAAGTGTGCCAATAAAATATCCCTAACTCCATTACAGGACCAGCAGCCTGAACCGTTAATATGATGGATCCATGCGTTCATGTCGTTTATGCCAAATCCTGACCCTATGAATGTCGGAGCAGAAAGTGAGACTCATCAGATCAGGCAACGCGTTTCCAATCGATCATTGTCCAGTTTTGTTGAGCCGTGTGAAGCCTCAGTTAGCTGTTCAAGTTTGGACGTGTTGTGTGTTCAGAGATGTTCTTCTGCAGAGCGAGTGCTTATTTGAGTTAGTGTTGCCTTTCTATCCGCTGAACCCGTCTGGCCGTTCTCCTTTGACCTCTGGCATCAATAAGGCGTTTTCACCCACAGAACTGCCGCTCACTGATATTTTTTCTCTTTTTTGGCTCATTCTCTGTAAACCCTATAGAGACGGCTGTGTGTGAAAATCCCAGTAGATCAGCAGTTTCTGAAATACTCACAAAAAAAGTCACTTAAATCGCATTTCTTCCCCATTCCGATGCTCAGTTTGAACTTCAGCAGATCGTCTCAAACATGTCCACATGCAATGAGTTGCTGTCATGTGATTGGCTCATTAGATATTTGCCTAAATGAGCAGTTGAACAGGTGACCTTATAAAGTGGCCGGTGAGTGTATGTGTGTGTCTATATATATGTATATATACATACACACATCGATCAGGCATAACATTATGTCATATCCTAATATTGTGTTGGTCTCTCTTTTTCTGCTAAAACAGCCCTGACCCGTCGAGGCATGGACTCCACTAGACCCCTGAAGGTGCTCTGTGGTACCTTGCACTAAGATGTTAGCAGCAGATCCTTTAAGTCCTGTAAGTAACAAGGTGGGCCCTCCATGGATCGGACTTGTTTGTTCAGCACATCCCACAGATGCTCGATTGGATTGAGATCTGGAGAATTTGGAGGCTAAGTCAACACCTCAAACTCATTGTTGTGCTTCTCAAACCATTCCTGAACCATTTTTGCTTTGTGGCAGGAGAATTATCCTGCTGAACGAGCCACAGCCACCAGGGAATACCGTTTCCATGAAAGGGTGAACATGGTCTGCAACAATGCTTAGGTTGGTGTTACGTGTCAAAGTAACATCCACATGGGTGGCAGGACCCAAAGTTTCCCAGCAGAACATTGCCCAAAGCATCACACTGCCTCTTCCCATAGTGCATCCTGGTGCCATGTGTTTTCCAGGGAAGCGACACACACGCACCCGACGTAATTTCCACATAATTGAAAAAGAAAACGTGATTCATCAGACCAGGCCACCTTCTTCCATTGCTCTGTGGTCCAGTTCTGATGCCCTCGAGCCACTGTTGGTGCTTTCGGTGGTGGACAGAGGTCAGCACGGGCACCCTGACTGCAGGCCCATACGCAACAAACTGAGATGCACTGTGTATTCTGACACCTTTCTATCAGAACCAGCATTAACTTCTTGAGCAATTTGAGCTACAGTAGCTCGTCTGTTTGATCGGACCACACAGACCAGCCTTCGCTCCTCACATGCATCAATGAGCCTTGGCCGCCCATGACCCTGTCGCCGGTTCTCCACTGTTCCTTCCTTGGAGCACTTTTGATAGATATTGACCACTGCAGACCGGGAACAGCCCACAAGAGCTGCAGTTTTGGAGATGCTGTGACCCAGTCGTCTAGCCATCACAATCTGGCCCTTGTCAAACTCGCTCAAATTCTTACGCTTGCCAATTTTTCCTGTTTCTAACACATCAGCTTTGAGGACAAAATGTTCACTTGCTGCCTAATATATCCCACCCACTGACAAGTGACGTGATGAAGAGATAATCAGTGTTATACACTTCACCTGCCAAACTGTTACGCCTCATCAAAGTGTGCTTGTGTGTGTGTGTGTGTGTGTGTGTGTGTGTGTGTGTGTGTGTGTGTGTGTGTGTGTGTGTGTGTGTGTGTGTGTGTGTGTGTGTGTGTGTGTGTGCATGTGTGTTTAGCTCTATGCTTTTTCAAATAATTCAGCAAAATCCTTGACTGACTGACAGCCTCAGGGGTGACAACATTTTCAAGGGTTTTTTAAACATTTTTATATGTTCCCTGGTGAAAACCCACACACATACACACAAACACACACACACGCAAGCTTAAAAAGACCCAATGAGAGAAATCCTCAAATTAACTCTCCTCACACACTGTGCATGTTTTCTGATCGATGTGGTTCAGCTTCTGCCAGCGGGAGAGTTGTGCCTTTTCTCTCCTGATTCGAGGACATTTTCACTCACTCCAGGTCCATTCCTGTCTGCCTGGTTCTTTATCTCTGGAGTGTAAAAGAGCAAACCCTGCAGTGTTGCTTCACAAATATCCGCTCCAGCTCTCTCTCTCTCTCTCTCTCTCTCTCTCTCTCTCTCTCTCTCTCTCTCTCTCTCTCTCTCTCTCTCTCTCTCTCTCTCTCTCTCTCTCTCTCTCTCTCTCTCTCTCTCTCTCTCTCTATTGAACTATGAAGCTACTTGAGCTTGTTTGAGAATTCAGATTGTCATTCTTTTTAGTGCAAACCTGCTTTATGTGTAAATTAGTCTCACTATTGATTGAGGCTTATTCAGTAAACTAACACACTCTAAACACTCAACCCGCAAATTGGGGCCGGCGGCGGCGGTGTGCAATTACTAACTTGTATAATGTTTGTAATGAAACGGGCACTAAAGCACAGATGGGCACATGCAAAGGCATGATGCAATTACTCAAAACTCCCCTCTTTTTCATATTCACATATCTATATCAATATTTCATATTCAGGAGGGAGGTCGAAGTACTCTCAGAAGTGCTATTCCACCAAACATTATAGTTCTCCTTTTTAACCCGATTAGAAAAGTGCCACGTTTAATTTTGTGTCTCCATACTAGATCATTTAACTATTCGTGTAACTGTATTAAATAGGGAACACGTGGAGGTGTTTGGTCGCTTCTAACTTGATCTCTGTTTGGTACCATAGTGAATGAACTGGGCTTAGTGGGCGAAGTTAAATGCTATCAGATCGTCACCGCGCGTCAGAGAGATTAAGTGCACACACTGAGACGAGAGAAATCTAGATGCACCCTAGCGGCAGCAAATTTAATCTGCCCGTGAGTGTAGTCTAGGAACTCTCAATACCTTTCTGAGCTGTATTTCTCACAATCTGAACGGGCCAATCACATCGTGTATTGAGTCGACGGGCGGGGCCATAATGACGACGGGCGAGTTGCGTTTGCGTACTTCTAGTAAACACAGAAACTGGCGAACGGCGGTCTTTCGAATCAGCTCTGACTGCGATACTGAAAGACATGGAGTTCAGCTTTTCTCTGAGAAAAGATCAAAGAGCAGCACTGAAGTCATTCTTAAAAAGGGAAGATGTGTTCAGAGTTTTGCCGACCGGATACGGTGAATGTTTAATCTGTCAACGAGCTCCGCTTCACCTTCGTTGCTCTGGTTGGTGTAGCGCTATCCTATCGCGTGCAGAGGGAGTTTGAAAGACAACCGTATATCCCGCCCCTCGGATTGAGCTGTCAATGGTGAGTTTCCAGACCAAACATCTTGATGTGGGTCAGGCTTGTCAGGCTAGGAATAACAGTTTAATATGAAAAAACGGTGGAGTATCACTTTAAATTCATATGAAATCAGTCACTGATACATTATCTTATGCTCTCACTTTCTTTTTTGTGAATGTTTTGATTGTATTATTATAAGTTGATAAGTTAAATGTGCAGTGTGTAATATTTATGAGGATCTATTGACAAAAATGCAATATACATAACTATGTTTTCAGTGGAGTTACATAATGTACTGTTTTTATTACCTTAGAATGAGTCATTTCTATCTCCAAACACCGCGGGTCCCCTTACAGTGAAGTCGCCATTTTGCGCCGTCATGTTTCTACAGTAGCCTTAAACGGACAATCTTCAGACAATCTTCGCTAGTCACTCTCTGCTGTCTCACACCCGTTTCACACATACTCCGTCTGCAGTGCGTGTACGGTGCGTGTTGCGTTGCATATGCGGTGCAGGATCCGCACGCCCTGTTGTGCTTTCACATATGCTGCGTTTGCAGTCCGCAACTGATCCGCTTTTACATACCACAAACACAGCATTTATTCATAATTTTTTATGTAAAATCCAAAGGTTGTTACTGAACATGGCTCGCCAGAATTGCAATTCTCTTTGTTTACTCTTTCATAGAAGTCAGGTTAACGTAGGCTACTACATTTAAACAATATTGTATTCAATTCATTCATTCATATTTATATAGCCTAGTACTTTAGATTTAGCTCACACAAGTGGCAAAACATTTAAACATAGGTTATAGCCAAAAATCACAAACATTTTAAATTAGAAACTTACAAAAGGCTATTCAAAAACAGCTGACTCTCGTCTTTTCTTTCGTTTTTAAATCCTTTTAAATGAAATCCTGCAGATCATAAAGGACTTTGCTTTCCACCTCCAGATAGAAAAGAAAGGACGAGTGCTCTCCATTATGGCACATTTTAAGGTGTTGTTTCAGTGCTTTACTTGAGAAAAAAGCCATGTGTTGACTTAGAAACAAGAGTATATCTTAAATTATATGCACCTGTAGTGAAATTACTAGATTTTTGCGTCAGTACATGTTTATTTTATTACGAACAATGTTCTGTCACTTTAATGCAGCAGCGCAGCAAAAAATAGACTGTACGAAAAAACGATCGGCGCACTGCTGCAGACGCAACGCTCCTGGAACGGACTGACGGACTGCATCCGCGTGCAGTGTGAAAGCTGTAATTCGTTAACATGGGTACTGAAAAAAATACGCACCGCATACGCACTGCAGACGGAGTATGTGTGAAACGGGCGTCAGACGACAAAATGTTTGTGTCAGCCACCGTAGCTTCTCTATGTGCTCCGGAAGGGAGGGGTGAGCAATTCGCTACCTCACCACTAGATGCTGCCAAATTTCACACAGAGCACCTTTAACATGTTTTGTGTTGTCAATAAATGTGTTATCATACATCCAAATCAATCTCACAGAACCATTATTAACTAAAACAAAACCAAAAATGTATTAAAACTTTGGTTAACTGAAATAATGCTAAAATAAAATATAAATACTAGATGAAAATCTTAATTAAAAACAAAAAAGACCAAATAAAAATTAGAAATGGCAAGCTCTGAAATGACTAACTGAAATAAAATAAATCAAAGCTATGACAAACTTTTACATTAATAAAAAAAAATGAAAAAAGCACATAAAAAATTAATAAATCTAAATGACGATGCAAACATATACAATAAAAGCCAATTCAAAATATGAACCAAAAATATAATTATATATATATATGGAGATACGCATGTCAACCCAAAATCTGATATGATTTGAAAGGGCTTTATTTTCTTTACACCAGTGCATAATGTCTTATGTTTTGTCTGATGTTGAGGTGAAATGAGCCCTGGATATGCCATCGACCCTCCTCTCCAATTATGACGCCTTCGGAGCAAACAGTTGTGATCAGTTTGTGCTGTGCCGCTGTCTTTCAGGTACTAGCTTTCGCCAGCACTTCTTCAATATTGTCCACTTACACACACACACACACGATCCCAAGACAGATCATTATCACATCCACCTGTATCTCACACACACACGCGAGACACTGAGCAGCAGAGAGACTGCACACACACTCACTCTCACTTTCTCACACACGCACACGCACGCGCACACTCACGCGCACACGCACGCACGCACGCACACACACACACACACACACACACACACACGCACTCTCTCTCTCTCTCTCTCTCTCTCTCACACACACACACACACACACACACACACACACACACACACACACACACACACACACACACACACACACACACACACACACACACACACACACACACACAAAGAGAAGTATCTGCACTCTAACCTTGAAGGCTTGTTAGCAAACCCGTGAGTGTTTCCACATTGCTGAACCTCAGAACTAACTGTCTGCGTTCATTTCCCATGATTCACTGCTGCTCATCACACTGAACCCGGAGACAGACTAACCCTGCAGTCAACGCACTGTAATGCTGGACGGAAGAAACAGGCTTATTACCGTTAACTAAAGATAAAACAGAAAAACATTTCTGTTAACTGAAATAAAGCTAAACTCAAATAAAATATAAATATTAGTTGGAAAACTTAAACTATACGAAAATAAGACATGTCACCTGAAATAACTGAAATAATTTAAAGTTGTAGCACTAATACTGCAAATAAATAAAAGCTAAAACGAACTATAACTAAAATACATTAGACCTAAATAGAAATATATATTAAAATAAATATTAATAAAAGGACAAAAGCCCATTTAAACAAAATTAACTATAAACTGTTCTATTAAACTATAAAATAAAATGCTAAAAAGTTAATACAACATTATAAAAAATATAAAAGCTATTTCAAAATATCAATAAAACTTAAAAGTAAATAAATAAACAAGAATAACCCTGGGAAATGCAGCAGCTCATGAGTTAAAAAAGTTACATTAAATCACATCTGAAATGCTGCAAACTTCACCAATATGACATATTTCAAGTATTCAGTGGGAAATAATGTACAGTCAATGGTACTTTCTTTTTAATATAAACTTTTGCTATACTATTTTTAAAAAGTCAGCTAAATTATTAAAAGTATAAAATATTCAGCGGAGAATCTGCTAACTATCAACCAACTAACGTCAATTATCTACTATACTTTTGAAATAAAATAAAAAATTGCCTTTGTCAGCAGAAACGTTATTTCAGAGGTGTTGAAATGATAAAATGTATATGAAAATGCATGAACTGATCAAACGTATTCTTAATGCACCACGGGTCACTTCAGATAAAAGCATAAACGTAGATGCAAATGAAATGCCCAGCGGTCAGGGGAAGGTGACAAGCACAGTCGGACTTAATCAAACACAATTTGCGTTCATGCATTTGGCAGATGCTTTTATCTAAAGTGACTTATATTTCAGTGAAGGTGTACATTTGATCAGTTCATGCATTCCCTGGGAATGAATGACATTTGCGTTGCTAGCGCATTGCTCTACTGTTTCAGCTACTGTGAAAAAGCCTCTTTTTGATGCGTTGTGAACTTGTATTGCCATATTTGAAGTGTTCTATTTACAGATTTCCTTAAACCTCCCCATTAAGACTCCCTCTTGCACATCTGAGGTTAGTTAAGTTCGTTTGAGTCACAGAGTCACGACTAATGAGTTCCACATTCTCCAAGTGATCTTTATCGAGGCGCGCTGGGAGAAGCGGCATGTTGCTCCATAAGGAGCTCCAGAGGAGTCCAGATCCACACTGCCCTCTACTGACCACACAACATACATGACATTGAACTGAGTAGAATTCACCTGGAGTTTACATATACACACTATGAAAGTTAAAAAATTAAGAAGAAAGAAACACATACACAAATAAAAAGTGAGAGTTCTCACCAGCAAAGGAAAAACACATACATTTTACACATTTGATAAAATGGTAAATGCATGTTTTTGAGAATGAGGATGGTTTTTGTGAAAACATGGGGCTACTTTTTACACTTGATATATATATATATATATATATATATATATATATATATATATATATATATATATATATATATATATATATATATATCCTTTGATCTATACAACCCTAATCTGGTCATAATTGTAATATGTCACTAGTTGGACTGTCGCTCGTGTTCTATCGAGTTGTTCATGAGAACTGTTTGTGTTTTTGTGATGGATATTCACTTTTTCATTGAATATTCGACCTGGATTAGTTACACACAGATTAGTCGTTGCCTGGGTTACGTATATGTGGGGCGGAGCTATCAAAATAGGGCCGCGACCCTTTTGGGGGTAGGGGTGTGTTTGTTTTGATGATTTGAAATCACCAAAACGGTTACCAGAAAGCACTTACCCCACTTTTAAGGACAGACAGCAGAAGGTTTATTAGGCTGCTGTCACTTTAAGAGCTGAAGCACATGATGCGGATCTGACGCACATCAAATTTTCTCATAACTCATTATGTTCATTTAAAGGGTTAGTTCACCCAAAAATGAAAATTATTTCATTAATTACTCACCCTCATGTCGTTGGACACCCGTAGGACCTTTGTTCATCTTCAGAACACAAATGAAGATATTTTTGTTGAAAGCTGATGGCTGAGAAAGGCTTCAGAATGGCCTCCATTGGCATTCAGTACATTCCCACTGACCCACTCACAAGACCCATAAAGGCACTAAAGACGACATTACAAAGTCACTACAGTGGCTGTACGATAATTTTACAATGCGACGAAAATATTATTGTGGGCACAAAAATCTAAATAATTATCCACAGTGAGATGGACTTTGTAATGTCGTCTTTAGTGCCTTTATGGGTCTTGTGAGTGGGTCAGTGGGAATGTACTGAATGCCAATGGAGGCCTTTCTGAAGCCTTTCTCAGCCGTCAGCTTTCAACAAAAATATCTTCATTTGTGTTCTGAAGATGAACGAAGGTGTTACAGGTGTCCAACGACATGAGGGTGAGTAATTAATGAAATAATTTTCATTTTTGGGTGAACTAACCCTTTAAGACTTTATTTACCTCATTTGAGACTGTGCTTACAAGGGAAAAAACAGCCATTTTAACATAAATGTGTGTTTTTGTCTGTCCAAGTGCTGCTTGAAGCATGACAGTGCTTGCGTTGTGTGTGTGAACTGCATTCTCTTTCGTCTCATCACAAGTGAATGGTTTCAAAGCATTTGGATGAATAAGAGCGTGATCATATGTAATGCTAGCCAAAGGATGAAGGGGGAAAACGGATGCTGCGTTAATTGCGTTAAACATTTTTTATATTTAATTAACTTTCATTAATTTAATCAATGCGTTAATTTTGACAGTACTAATATGTATAATAAAATATATGCCGCTGATTATAACACTGATTATCATAGCACTTGTTAGTGGGTGGGATATATTAGGCAGCAAGTGAACATTTTGTCCTCAAAGTTGATGTGTTAGAAACAGGAAAAATGGGAGAGTGTAAGGATTTGAGCGAGTTTGACAAGGGCCAAATTGTGATGGTAGACGACTGGGTCAGAACATCTCCAAATCTATCAAAAGTGCTCCAAGGAAGGAACAGTGGAGAACCGGCCACAGGGTCATGGGCGGCCAAGGCTCATTGATGCACATGTGGAGCGAAGGCTGGCCCGTGTGGTCCGATCAAACAGAAAAGCTACTGGAGCTCAAATTGCTCAAGAAGTGTCGGGATGAACATCTGAATAAACGATGAGAACTGTTCCGAATGTAAAATGTTCCAAAACAATATAAAAATCACCTCCCTACAGCCCAGTGAGGTTTTTTAGAGGTGTTCGGTCCTGTGGCGGGCCTCACACATCACCGTGTTATAGTGAAGCTGAAAGTCGTGTGGCTCCACATCTAGCTTGAGCACTTCACTGATTCAGATTAAATCAGGCTGTCGGCTGCTTCCGCGACAGCTCATTGATTACATCTGCTCTGCGGCTCTTATTGTCCTGAAACCAGTCTCTATCTCAGCAGGACGCTCTGTGATGTGCGCCAAATGATTAAAATCAACGCCTCCTCTCCAGCGTCCCTCTGACAGGCCGAGATACGTCGATGGGACGCCGTCACTCCTCCCGCCTCGATTTTCCATTTAGAGGCATCACGGAAAAGTGTAACCATGGCGACACTAAAAGGGTTTCCGTGGGCCGTTACGGGCCAGTAGCTGGCGAGCTGAGGCGGTGCATCACTTTTAATCAGCATGCTAATTTCCCACCTACAGCGCAGACACAACACATCACAATTAGGGAGAAATGCACATCTGAAGCCACAATACTGGCCAACACGAATGAGATCTTTTTAATGTGTCGATGTATTTTCGGGATGTGTGATATTTTGTCTATGATAATAACGTAATTCTTGTTTTTGTAACGATGTGGAAGCTGACATTGTCACTTACTTTGCACAAATAACAGACCTTGAAAATGCATGCTTTCATCACATGATGCACATGACAGCAGAATGTAGTAAAAATGCCCACAAAATTTGATATATATCTCTTCATCACAGCACCATATTAGGCAGCAAGTGAACATTTTGTCCTCAAAGCTGATGCGTTAGAAACAGGAAAAATGGGCAAGTATAAGGATTTCAGCGAGTTTGACAAGGGCCAAATTATGATTGCTAGACGACTGGGTCAGAACATCTCCAAAACTGCAGCTCTTGTGGGCTGTTCCTGGTCTGCAGTGGTCAATATCTATCAAAAGTGCTCCAAGGAAGGAACAGTGGCCAAGGGTCATTGATGCACGTGGGGATTGAAGGCTGGTCTGTGTGGTCCGATCAAACAGACAAGCTACTGTAGCTCAGAACTTAAAGGATCTGCTGTTAACATCTTGGTGCCAGATACCACAGCACACCTTCAGGGGTCTAGTGGAGTCCATGCCTCGACGGGTCAGGGCTATTTAGACAGCATCAGAGGGACCAACACAATATTAGGAAGGTGGTCATAATGTTATGCCTGATCGGTGTAAGTATATATGTATTTTTTTTACATATTTTTGTCTTGTATTTTTATATGATAGCTAAGCAATGTCACGTGAGCAAACATATTTTATACAACAGTTCAATAAGCAAGATGTTAATATAGTAAGTTATATTTCAGTCACAATATTGTCAATATTCATCAGTTTTTGCTCTATTTCACCAACAAAAATAATCATAACCAATGGAATGAATCAAAGTCAATGATTCAATTAACTATTCATAAAGAGACACTTGCTTCATTCCTGAATGAATCAGTTGAATAAATATCAAGACAGATCATTTAATTTTTCTCAAAAATCACATCATTTCCATTTTTAAAATATTACTATAGCATTTATGCAATTGTACTTAACTAGTGTGCTGTAACTAAATGATATTATAGATGCAGCTTCAAATATCATCTAGTTATTGTTATCTACAAAATAACAGAACATATCGAGATAATAATTACCGGTATGTCAGTATCACTATACCCTAAAAAAAGGACTCTTTCACGGACGCTTATAGTATTTTTGTCTCATTTTCCAGGAAAAATATATATATTTTTTTTAAATGCATTTATTAGATAAGCAAAATGACTGAAAAATTTATCACAATTATGTACGTTTAGGCCAAAAACAAGGAAAAAAAATCTAATTAGGTCAAAAAAATGATTTACGTCAAAGGAAAACTTATTTTGGATATTCTTTTCAGAGAATAAGACCCGATATCTTAAGTAATTTTGCTTCTCATTAAAATGTGCATCTTGTTTAGATATTTGTACTAGAAAACAAGACAAAAATACAGAGTAAGATTTTTTATTTTTATTTTCCTGTAGGACAAAAGCTGACCAGCTTTTGTTGATTTCTCCAGAGGAATTTTAGGAGAAACATCTAGTTCTCTAAATGAGGTTTAGGGTTTTGGGGCTTTCTTTGTCTATAATGAGGAGCAGTTTTGAGCAGTTTATGAGGCGTTTGGACCTCGAACACCCCGTGAGAACTGGCGGTGCGGCTCATTCTGTTTGCTTTAAAATGAAGTCGGACTGCAGGGATCCCCTTCAAAATGGGCTGACCACAACTTAAAAAGCCCATTTGCAGAGCGATTTGGAAACGATTACAGCCGAGCCATTCTCTCATAAGCCTGACATATCTGTGCACAGAATACAAATCAGCACCTACTGCTCCAACAGCACTCACACTAATGTAAGATGACAGCAATGAGAGAAAGAGAGAGCATTTCAATATGAACAAAAGAAGGAATTTAGGTGAAATTTTGACAGTTCCCACAGAAGTTTGCCTTTAACCTGTCAGACATCAAACATCAGCAGTTATTTGGGTTTTACATGTTGGCCCTACGAGGAAAACAGTGTAATAAAGTGAATAAAAAACGCCTTGTTGCTGAACTTTATGGTCTGTTTTCAGCAGTGGTTCTCAAATGTCAGTGCAACTAACACTTTATTTATATAGACAGAGAAAGCGCATCGTATTTGAGGCGAAAATGCAGCCCATCACGAATGACTGAGATTACTTTATGTATTAATTCATTATATGAGATAGTAATGAGAATAATATGGAGATCTTCACCATGACCTTGATATTTGTCCTGTGAAACGAGTTAAGAAACATTCTAGTTTCAGAAGAGAAATGTTTCAAATTGTGCTCAGATTATTCGCTAAGATAACACACGTCTCAGATCTCAAAATGAAAACTACCATCAAACCATTTTCATCAAATTCTCCAAAGATCAAATGATCTGATCAACTGTATCCTTACTAACTGTTAACTCATTTTTGTCTGTTAATTTCTCCAGAGAAAACACTTTTTGTTGCTGATGTCAAAGGTCAAGTGTCCAATTAAATTCCTTGGTCGTTTTGGAGCAAACCTTTCTGTCCCCTAACAGAAGCTTTTCAAGAAGTCAGCATGGGCCGGCTCCTTCAAAAACATTAACAAAAAATATATACACAAGATTCGACATGGTGTGTTTCATGTTGTGAATTACTGGCTTCAGAAAAGACATTTAGATACCAAACACCCAAATTATAAAGACTATAAATCAGTTATGCTCATTTAGAAATGTCACGTCAATAACTGAAAATAATATTGGACAATTTGTGGGTCACAGTAATATCGATGACTTTCAGTGATTTAAAGGGGTGGTAAAACACATTCTTTTGAAGGCTTGATTGTGTTTGTGGGGTGCACTGTAACATGTATTCATGCCTCGTTTAAAAAAAAAATCCATTAGTTTTAATTTATTTTACACTGCTCTGTATCTCCTTGTAAAAACGGTCGGATGGTTTCCAGGTTCTATGAAGCCAGTCCCTCAAAAATACGCAATGGGCTCAGATTGGTTAGCTGGCCCAGCTGTGTTCTGATTCGCCAACTGCCTAGTGCACGTGTTAGTCGATCGATAAGTTATCACGGACTGTGGGCGGGGCGCCGCCATTACATGTTTTTAACACTGACAGGGAGTCGGAGCCTGCTTGATTTACAACATAAGATCATTAACATCACCTAATATATGTAATATGACATTACGTGAGGGAATGGTTGAAAATGGTTGTTAGTTGATCAGTTAATTTTTCACAGGCTTTTGGCATCCGTGCCGCCATTATATGTTGATAACACTGATGGAGCCTGCTGGATTTACAACACAAGATCATCATAGACAGTAAAAGAAATGGACAGAGCTATCCCATTGACTTCAACGGCAGAAAGTGAGATCAGTAAGGAGCACTCACTTCCTGATGGCTGAGCGTACTGCGCCGGCTCAAACTGAGCTTGACGACGTAGATGTGACGTGAGCCTCCTGTCTGACAGCTGTAGGTCTTCTAGTAGTTGTGGAAAGTAAAATCAAAATCACGTTGTTTAAATATTTTCTCCCGTTGCTTTTAGCTCACTATGGGCTTCTCCTCATTCTTCTCCCTTGACTTTATCAGACTTTATGTCTCCACGTCCCCCCGACTGACTCATAAACAGTAAAAGATTGCCTGCGAGCGTCTCCTCCTGTCTCTACTGTAATTTCTCTCCTGTGCGACAGAGTCGCGTTGGTTATGACGCAATCGTTAGCCTATTTTACAAAAACAGCTTCTGCAGGGCGATAGTGTAAGATACAAGGTAATGGAGTCTTTTATGCATTGTCGTGTTTCTTTATAAATAAACAATGGACAAATGGAGTCTTTAAACGCCTCAGATGTAAAGTTATTCACTGTCAAAGTGACTCAAAAATGAATGGGAGTCAATGGGATGCTAACAGCAGGTGATGGCTTGGTTAGCAATGGCCGCTCCTATGGGTGGAACGCTTTCCGAGTGCTAGATTACCCCCTTGAAGATCATCCACTTATCCTGATATAGGGTGAATTCAAGGTAATTGGGACACTTTTTGGCATTAAGATAACTTGGGAAAAGTGTCCCAATCACCCTAAATTCACCTTATGTGACATTAGAACAAGGTAGAAAATGATTGTGTAAGTTATCACGGGCTGTGGGCATCCGTGCCGCCGTTATGAGTTTAAATACTGACGGAGATGGGGCATGCTGGATTTACAACCAAAGATCATACACTTCTCCTGATGTAATGTCATTTGAAGTATATGCAACAGTGGAAGCAAGTGATGAAAGTACTTTGTGCAGAAAAAAAACTAAACAAAAATAATGACTATTGAACAATCTCTTCTCTTTAACATAATTCTTCTTTGCTGTTCACATAGTAAATACAGTCCAGAGCTTCTGGGTTCTACACCAGAACGCCGCTCATTATTGGCCAGCTCCTGCGTCTGCATCACACTCATGTGTCATAGTGTTCACATGAACAGCATCGGCCAATAGTGAGCAGGTGTTCGATGGACTATTTTAACGATGTCTTTACTACTTTGCTGGGTCTTGAAAGTGGCAATGATATTGCTGCCTATGGCTTGACTGAATTATAAAAATCGATATAGTTATTTGAGTCTCTTTGGCACTGATGAGAAAAAACGTGAGCCTATCGCGACTCCTAGGGGTTAAGATGTCTTTCGGATTTCATCAAAAATATCTTAATTTGTGTTCTGAAGATAAACGGTCTTACGGGTTTGGAACAACATGAGGGCGAGTAAATGCAGAAACTGCAGAAACCCTTGTTATTTGTTACAAGCTGTTCACACACTGGCAGTAAAAACGTGATTAATACATACAAAAACTTACATATAGCCCATTTTATATTCTTCAGAATGTGTGTGTTTTGTGTGTGGTTGCAATGGTTGTGCGTGTGTCACTCACGTGGTGAAGGCGGGGTTATATTTGGCCCCCAGGTAATACGAGTACAGGTTGAACATGCCGATCATAAACGCCACGAAGACCATGATGAAGATGACCATGAACTTGAAGATGTCCTTGACGGTGCGGCCCAGGGAGATCTGCAGCGGGCCGAAGCTCTCATTGGCCGGGAGGATGTAGGCGATACGAGAGAAGCTCAGGACCACAGCGATGGCGTACAGACCCTCGGAGATGATCTGAGGATCGGACGGCCTCCACCTGTTCCTCGCTAAAACAGACACACACAGAGACCTTCAATAAAAATGCTGGTGTACTTTCTGTAACTGGACAGACGGGAGAATTTGATTCAGAATTAAAGGAATGGTGAAGTAACGTCACGTGTGGTCGGGTTTGAAGGTTTGAACTCAAAGAGAATCAGAAGGAGGAAGTCAAAGGTGGATAATGCTAATGAAGACTTTGTTCAGAGATTCTCAGTGAACACAATGAAGATCAAAAGCGCACACACACGCGCATGCGCACACACACACACAGCAGTAAAGCTGATTCAAAGATTTCACCAGCACACACACTTTTTTCTATATGTCCTGTGATTTCAGAGGCTGCGATATCACTTTGACACCAGCAGATAGCAGCATTGATAACAGACATCACAACGGCCACTGTCATAACACATCTCAGTTATTTTAGCATTGTTTATATACCATTTATAGTATTTATTAATACTTCGAATTAGCTTTTGTTTTATAGTCTTTTCATTTTAGTTTTAGTAATTTTATGCACTTTTGTCATTAGTTTAAAAAAAAATATATTTCTTTTAAAAAAAAAATTTCACTTGTTTTATTTGGCAAGGCAAGTTTATTTGTATAGCACATTTCATATCCAATTTCAATTCAAAGTGCTTTACATAGAAATTAATTAAAACAGTGGTAACAAATGCATGAGAAAAAAGAATACCATGTGGACGAATAGAAAATTAAAAACATTTCAGTTATTTGCCAATCATATTTCAGTAAGTTGCCAATACAACATTTATAATAATTACAAGGAAAATTGAAATAAAAATGTATAAACGTTAAGGCAGGGCATAAGAGTTAAGTCTAACTTATTACTGCTCAGAAATAAAATACAGCAGCGTTTGAGTGATTTTTTGTCAGGAAGTGTTGGAGATGGGAAGAATAAGGATAAATCAAACCACAGATTTCAGCTAAGCTAATGATGATAACAGTCCTGCAGTTCTGCATCGCAGCCTCCTCATTAATGATTCGGCCCAAAACACCTGCACTCAGAGTATAAAGCTCAGCTCAAAGTACCACAGTGAACAGACTATCAGCTAAAATACCACAATAAGTAGTTGTAAGGAAATGCAACTATGCTAAACTGGTACTATCTTCCATTGTCTTCAACAAAAACATAATGAAAGATTCTGACGCTTGTCTAATGTCAATTTGAAGGACAATTATTTAAAGGAAGTGTATGTAAGATTGTGGCCAAAACTGGTCCTGCAATCACCTTCAAATGACTGTTGAGCGGTGTATCCCCCTCCCCCTCCCTCGAGGTTGCCAGATTGCTGCAGGAACGTTTGTAGCTGCCGCTGTGGTAACTAGAGCAGATCTGGCAACCCGGATGGTGAAACACTTCTGACTTTGTGATTGGTAGATAAGTGGAGGGCGGAGGGCGGAGCTTTAGGCCAAAACACAACATGTCAACATCAACATCAGTTGAGGGCTGCAACAACAACTTTTAAATGACAATATCCTGGCCGGACTACTTTTGTCAGTGATATCAGTATTTGAAATGAACATGATTTCTTAATGTCTGGGGACATAGCAGGGCCATAGGACATATTGTTCCTTTAAGACTCTAGAACTCTCTTCAGTATTAAGCAGACATGATGAATCCTTTAGTGTAATCCAAATGTGTTGTTTTTTTTTTTTTTAATGAAAATTAATATTTTTGAGGTGAAATGTGACCTGAACCTGTTCCTAACATGATTGGTAAGATTCTCCCTACACTCACTGTAACTTCTAATGTATTTACACACCATATGTGAAGTAGGCGACCTCCGCGGGAAGGGATGCGTTGCTAATGTCGTGGTTGGGGACGTGCAGGTCGACATAGAGCTGAGCTTTAGACGCTTTGAGGAACGCCATGAGACGAGCAGTGAAGGACGCCACGAAGATCGACAGCATCCCAAAGTCTAAAACGTTCCACAGGTGCATCACGTACTCGCGCGGACCGTCCACCCAAATCTCCTTACACTCCGACCAGATCATCCCTGAAACACACACACACACACGCACGCACGCGCACGCACGCACACACACACACACACACACACACACACACACACACACACACACACACACACACACACACACACACACACACACACACACACACACACGCACAGTGTTTTCATGTTTTACGGGGATAGACGTAATGGTTTTTATACAGTACAAACCATATTGAACCATATGAAGTCCTTTAATATTTATCTCCCCTTACACTATCCCTAAACCCCTAAACCAACCCATCACACACAACTTTCTACATTTTTAAAAAACATAATTTAGTATGATTTATTATTCCATTTCCCTCGTGGGGACCACTTGCTGGTCCCTACAATGATAAACCGTTACACACACACACACACACACACACACACACACACACACACACACACACACACTCTTACTTACACACACACACACACACACACACACACACACACACACACACACACAAACACACTCTCTTTCAGACACACAAACACAGAGACAGAGAGAGAGAGAGAGAGAGAGAGAGAGAGAGAGAGAGAGAGAGAGAGAGAGAGAGAGACAAACACAGAGAAACACACACATATACACACAACCTAAACCATTTCAATATTGACCCATCATGCACCAGGCCTTACCCAGAACCCATTTCATGATGAGGAGCTCGGTCCAGGAGAACTGTGTGGTCTTGACGCGGAACACCTGCCGCGGATGGTCCGTTATGGTCTCATTGGGCAGGTTCTTCACACCCTCGAATCGGTCCGAAGCGTTCAGAATCAGCAGACCCAGAAAGATGGTGAACGACACGGCATGAGCGACAAACTTCATGAACGGACTCCGCAATATCTGCCCCAACTGACAGAGAGAGGTCAGCGTTAGATACACAAGGCATCATAAAATGGGCTTCTTTTTTAGTCAGTACAGCTAACTTCAAGTAACCTGGTTGCCTTCATTTTGAGTTAATTGAAATTAAAAATTTGAGTTGATACAATGAAGGAAATTTGTTTAATAAATAGAAACTCAAAAAATTGTGTCTGAACCACATAAATGTGATAAAGCATGAAAATAGCACTATTTGGCATGTTTCACTGCATCATCAGAAATAAAACACACACAATTACCCAATATGCTTACAAAATCTTTTAATAATATTTTAATAAAGGTGTTAAAATCTCAAATGTTCATTGTGTAAAGTCAATTTTAATTTCAATGAACTCAAAATTTTAAAGCAACCAGGTCACTTTTTTTCTAAATATTTTTTTACAGTGTGTGTGTGTGTGTGTGTATATATATAAAATATTAGAATATCACAAACTGAAATGAATTGTACTGTAGAATATTCTAGGGTATTTTTAGAGTCATAGAGACTAAAGAAATCATCAGAAACTAGAGAAAATATGAATCCACTGCAAAATCCTTTAAAGTGTGACTCATCAAAATTCATAGAGACGGTGTGAATGTGAGGTGAATTTTATAGAGCTGATATTCTGATTATTACCTCAAACACATGAGTATGAAATAATTCCATTGTGATATATCGTTTATTTGAAATATTCAGTCAACGCTCCCCCTTATATATGAACTCATTCGTCAGTAACAGATGGATTCGCTCACAGACGCTGCTCTCACTGGATGTTTATGAACTCTGAACGATCGTCAGAGATTTTCTCCAAAATCAATCATTTGTATTCAGTCCGTGTTTTTCTCACTGCAGACGACATGAAGGTTTTGATTGCCCTGGAGTTCAAGTGTCTCGCGCACACAATATCATCATCATCATCAGCATCATCATCATCATCATCATCAGTCAGCATTCAACTGTCTGCTTGGGATTCAACACCTCTAACTCTCAGATACCGTGAAAGTTTAAATGCTTAGATGAAGCATAACCTAGAGATTTGTCTTGCCGTCTACATAGGCAGCTCCCTTAGTAAGGTGGCATCCTAATTGAAACAGTGTGAATTACACACTACATACACATCGTCACATGATTAGCACTCTTCAGGCTACAACATACTCTGTAAGAAGAGAGAAAAAGGTTCTCGCTCCCAGGGCTGCGGGAACAAAATGGCGTCAGTTTGTTCTCGTAGCCCAGGTTTGGGAGTTCGCGCAACTTGTTCTCGACTCATCGCCTGAGCAGAACTTTTTTCTCGCGGGTGTCCGAGAACTGTTGTGTGATTGGTCAGACATTTAAAGTGGATGTGGTTAATACAGAGAAACGCAGATTATCTGCGACTGCTTTTCATGTGAAGTATGAAACAACTTTATATATTTATATAGTAATATATATTAAAATATATAGCTTATTTAATTCTAAACAATATATGCAAAGCATAAAACAGTATATTTAAGTTTTATTTAGTATAATGGCAGAACATTGTGTGTGTCTGAGTAAAAAAGAGAATGTCTCTCTCTCACTGTGTGTGTGTGTGTGTCTGAGGGAGAGAGTGTGTCTCTCTCTCTCTCTCTCTCTCTCTCTCTCTCTCTCTCTCTCTCTCTCTCTCTCTATCTGTGTGTGTCTGAGGGAGACAGTGTGTGTCTGTCTCTCTCCCTGTGTGTGTGTGTGTGTGTGTGTGTGTGTGTGTGTGTGTGTGTGTGTGTGTGTGTGTGTGTGTGTCTGAGCGAGAGAGTCTCTCTCACTCTTTCTTTGTATTGTTATCTCTTTCTAATTATGTTAACAAAATGTATTGTATATTGCTTCGTATTAAAATATGATTATGCTAACTCTGCCACAAAAAGCTATATATATGTTCTGATTGGCCATGCATGCCACAGCAATTTCACTTTAAATAAAAAACACGTACATGTATCTGAATGAACACACACCACAGAATTATTCTGTTTCGTATAAAGCTAATTATAATTATTTAGACTAATCCTACACCTTAAAGGATGATAGTTAAGTAAATCGCCTCCCACACACAAACATGCACACACACACACACACAAATACACACTTTTCTGTGAACCTTGAATGCCTTTCCCTCTCCTCTCGCTCTCTCCGTCACATGTCTCAAGAGACGCTACAGTTCTTCCTGTCTGACGAGCTCTGATTAGATTTCAATCCCAAACCCTCCACAAAAGCCTTCGCAGTGTGTGTAAGTGTGTGTGTGTAGGGGTCTCTCTCAGCTGATATCTCTCCATGAGACAGCGTGTGTTGAAGTGCCCATCAAACACAGAGTCAGTGTGTAAATCCTCTTCCTCGGGATGGAAATGGAACGTGTTTATCTGTGCTTATACTTGTCTGTTCGTAATAGAGTTTGGAGAGACGTGTGTGTATGTGTGTGTCTGTATGTTTATGGAAAATTGAAGCTGTTATATTTTACTCTATGATATTTTTAAAGCTATTTTTGACATTATTCAGAATCAGATGAAGCTTACAGAAACAGGAGGTGTGTGTGTGTGTGTGTGTGTGTGTGTGTGTGTGTGTGTGTGTGTGTGTGTGTGTGTGTGTGTGTGTGTGTGTGTGTGTGTGTGTGTGTGTGTGTGTGTGTGTGTGTGTGTGTGTGTGTGTGTGTGTGTTACCTTGCTACAAGGCATGATCCAGTAGGCGATGGCAAGGAAAGGCAATCCAACAGTTACGCCCAGAACCGTCAAACACTTCACACCGATGGACTGCTGCCGCAGACCCGACAGATTCTCGTACCAGATCGTCAGCAGCTGCTGCTGGCAGTTTGGATGAGCCACAAACTGACACACACAGAGGAAAGAGCAGGATGACAAATCATATTACAGCAGGAAAACACACAATCTACACTTTTTGTGCACTTATTGTGTCTGAATTCAGCAGCAGAATATTGAAACATGGTAAAATGTGCCAAAGAGACACTGAAAAGTGCATTACCTTGGAGTAAAACCGAAATTAAACGATCCTATAATACTGATTTATGATGACATATGAACCCCTTTTGGATTTATTATTTTCTTCTTCTTCTTTTTATTTTATTTTTTATATTATGTAAATTCCAATCAAGGTAAATGTATAACTGATAATAAATAATACATGGAGATGATAAAAGAATACTCTTATATATTGATAGTCAAAATTATTTGATAAATTATCAAATAGAAAATGTAATATAATAATTAATATAATTGAATTGATATAATATACATATTTTTAGTAACATCTCTCTCAACCAAGCTACACAAAGCTTTATATATGAAACATTTTTATTCATTACAATACATTTATTCATTGTTCAATACATAAAACATTTTTTCAATACAAATAGATTTATTCACTAAAATACATGTATTAAATATGTCATCTTACAACACACACACACCTTACACGTGTGTGCGTGCGTGCGTGCGTGCGTGTGTGTGTGTGTGTGTGTGTCTGTCAAACATGTATTTTAAAAAATGATGCTCTTCTGTCTCTATGCTCATAATTTATTTGATAAAGTATACAGTAAAAGCAGTAATATTGTGAAATTGTAACAGCTAATGTGGTAGTTAACAGAATGATGATGATAAAGAAATATTAAATTGCATTAAAGGGGTGGTTGCAAGGATTTCACTTTTTTAAACTTTAGTTAGTGTGTAATGTTGCTGCTTGAGCATAAACAGTATCTGCAAAGTATACTGGATATAGGGGTATAGGTATATATATGGGTGTATGTATGTATAAATACAAATGTGTACACGAGTATGTATATGTGTTGATGTATATATGTGTATGAGTAGGCGTAGGCATATGCATGTTATTTAAAGAAAAATAATAATTAAAGGGGTAGGAGTATATAAGTTTTACTTCTTCCTACTCCTTTTTCGTTCATGAGATA
Organism: Pseudorasbora parva; assembly: GCF_024679245.1. Lineage (NCBI taxonomy): Eukaryota > Metazoa > Chordata > Actinopteri > Cypriniformes > Gobionidae > Pseudorasbora > Pseudorasbora parva. The sequence goes on along the minus strand of NC_090182.1, from coordinate 7,973,472 downwards.
GAATTAATTTTTTTATCTTTCACCTTTACTTGTTTCTTTTAATAATGTCTGAACATTATTGTATTTTTATTTCTCTCATGTTCGAAAATAAACAAATAAAACTAAAACTAAAACTAAAGTTACAGCGCTGAAAGTTCAATGCAAACGGAGATATTGTCTGTTAAAGTTATGGCAGTTTATTGCCTACAAAAATGTCCGGTTTGGACTACAACAAGCTTCTTCCTGGGTTGGTGACATCATAAACCCTCGCTAGTCTCGCAGATGTGACTTCTGCCCGTAATAGGAAGGGGCGTGGCGTTTCACTTCAGCCAATAAAAATACAGGAAACTACATTTGGCCCTCTGACCAATCTAAGACCATTGTGTTTTTCAGAGGGATGGGGAAGCAAACGAGCCGTTCAGAGGACAGTGGAGACAGCGGTGTGGAATAAAGGGAGAATATAAGAAAAATACTCAGCGTTTAAACACAAACAAGCCTAGAAAAAAACACGGAACCACCCCTTTAATGAACACGAAGAGACCACATAGACGACAGCATATATCAAAATAACATTAACTACTCACATAACAGACGAGAAGCGACTGATGATGAACTGAATGAGACGGGGAGTATAAATAGACTGGAAAACTAAATGACAGACAGCTGAATGTAGATCAGTAACCTAGGAAACTAAACCGAATGCAATTAAGACTAAACTGAACTTAAGCATATGAAACAGACACACAGGAATTAAACTAAAATTAGAAATATTACTACAGTGTAAACACGTTCATATGTGAATATATAGTAAACCGTAATGTATTCCTGTGGTCTAAGCTGAATTTTCACCATCATTACTCCAGTCTATGATCCTTCAGAAATCGTTCTGATCATTGTAGTTCTGATGTAGTTTTCCTGATGCTGAGGAAATACCGCCTCTGGTTTTCCTGTTGTGTGGTGCTGTAGCTCTATTAGACAGGTAAACGTGTGTGTTTCCTCAGGGAAGATAACACTAGCTTTGAGATGCCCTCAGAGAAACAGACAGATCGTGAACATGATTTAAGGTGAGCCGCTGGGCTGCTGCGTGATCCTGAGCCGAGCTGAATCCGTCTAAAGCTGACAGTGTGTGTTTGCTCAGAGTAAAGTAGACTATTCTATTTCACAAGTTACAAGCCATATAACATCCACAACCTTAATTTGATGGTAGACCACACACATACACACACATTGGGTTTTCATGTTTTATGGGGACTTTCCATAGACATAATGGATTTATACTGTGCAAACTGTGTATGTTCTTCCCTTACACAAAACCCTAAACCTACCCATCACACAAAAGTACAGGCATTTTTTAACACACACACACACACACACACACACACACACACACACACACACACACACACACACACACACACACACACACACACACACACACACACACACACACACACACACCTGGTTCACTATCTTTGTGGGGACTCTCCATAGACGTAATGGTTTTTATACCGTACAAACTGTACATTTTATCCACTCACTGTCCCTACCCCTAAACCTACCCATCACAGGAAACATTCTGCATTTTTACTTAATCAAAAAAAAAAAAAACTCATCCTGTATGATTTATACGCCTTTTGAAAAGTGGAGACCACTGGCTGATTCCCACAATGTAGGTAATCTCAGGTTTACTATCCTTATGGGGACATTTGGTCCCCACAATGTAATATAAACAAGGGCACACACACACACACACACACACACACACACACACACACACACACACACACACACACACACACACACACACACTTCCATCATTCTTTCTACGTCAGAATTTAATAGATCATTAATTAATAATTTTAGTGTGTGTGTGAGAGAGAGAGAGAGAGAGAGAGAGAGAGAGAGAGAGAGAGAGAGAGAGAGAGAGAAAGAGAGAGAGAAGGTGTGTGTGTGTGTGTGTGTGTGTGTGTGTGTGTGTGTGTGTGTGTGTGTGTGTGTGTGTGTGTGTGTGTGTGTGTGTGTGTGTGTGTGTGTGTGTGTGTGTGTGTGTGTGTGTGTGTGTGTGTGTGTGAGCCTGTTTATGTGGTTTATGAGGACACAAATTTGTATAACTACATGGGTATTACACTGGTATTACACTATAAATGTGGTTTATGAGGACATATCAAATGTCCTCATAATTCAAATGGCCTTAAAAACATACTAAATGATGTTTTTTTGAGAAAGTAAAAATGCAGAATGTTTCCTGTGATGGGTAGGTTTAGGGGCAGGGGCAGTGTAAGGGGATAGAAAATACGGTTTGTACAGTATAAAAACCATTACGCCTATGGAGAGTCCCTGTAAACCACATAGACCAACATGTGTGTGTGTGTGTGTGTGTGTGTGTGTGTGTGTGTGTGTGTGTGTGTGTGTGTGCGTGTGTGTGCGCGTGTGTGTGTGTGTGTGTGTGTGCGTGCGTGCGTGCGTGCGTGCGTGTGTGTGTGTGCCACCGTGACACACGACTGAGGTCCCCTGATTCTTGTACCTGGTTGCCATAGCAAAAGCCCCAGCATCCCTTCTGATCGCTTCTATTGACAATTGTCTCACACTGGTCTGAATAAACTAGATGTTTAGTTTCCATCTACAAAAGGCACCAATTTGTATTTATGCATAATTTATATTTTAATCTGCATAATTTTTAAAAGCTGAACTTGAAACGATTTGATTTGCATAATTTTTAAAAGTTAAATGTGAATGGGATTTTCATATGCATAATTATCTTTTTAAAGGGTTTCTGGTGAATTGATTCCTTTTCTCTCCCCAATTAATCCTGTGTTGGAAGCAGTAATGACCAGTTATATTCTTCTCAATGATCCAGACCAGTCATCTGTAAATGAACTAAACAAGCAGTGTCTTCAGGAGCGCTTTAGTGCTCGTCTTAATCCACAGCACATAAAATGCACTCAAATTAAATTGTATTGTCAACAATCACAATGATAACTTCATGAGTTATAGTTAGAAGTCAGATAGAATAAACGGTATGTGTATTTGGCGTGCTGTCCAAGGAGAGGGCCCCGAGCTCAGTATTTGGCCCAAACCCAGAGTTCAGTCAATAAAACTATTAGTGGTCCTATTATGGTTTTTCGAATATTCCCTTTCACGCAGTGTATAATACAGCTGTCTGTGAATGTAAACCTTCTGAAAAGTTGTAAAGTTGAAAATGCACGATAAATAAAGTTATTTAAAGAATATTGAAAGAATCAACATTTGTATTTTGAATCCCACTACGTGAGCATTACGTCACTAGAAAATCCATTTGAGTAATGGTCAACGTGGGATTTGCAAAATGCTTTCTCTTTAAAGATGGCTCAGTACTCAGTTTATTTGGACCCAAGCCTGCCAACATGATCACATGGTAATGCGTATAAATAGTAAGAGTGTGAAATCTCGTGGAATGGATACGGAAAAATGAGTTTTGGCATGCATATGCTACGCAGTTTTTTGCGTGCATATGATACGCACTTGGGTAGTATTAGGGTGGTGGGGTGGGGGGTTCGTACATATAATACGCCATAAAGTGCATATAATATGCACGTGAAAAACCGCGTACCATATGCACGCCAAAACTCATTTTGGCGTATACATTCCCCGAGATTGCACACTCTTACTAATAATACGCATTTCCGTGAGATCGGGCTCAGCCTGCAGCACTCCTCTCAGAAACTGAAGCCTCCGGCCCTCCGTGCCTCGATCCATACCCTCCCAGTATAGCTCATAAACCCATCCCTCAGTGTTTTCTAATGGACACAGGACAAACTAAACAATCAAATTACACTTCAAATAACTTTTTCCCAAAGTTGGATTCTGTAATTGTAGGCCGTTTTTATCACAATGATTTCATTTCAAGTGTTCGTTCTTTAAATAAGTTTAGTTTTAGTTATTTGATGCTCTAAAAACGGGGTGTGTGACGTCATGATTAACAGCGGAGACTGACGGCTTCTCTGAGCGAAGCTGACACTGAGGCACAAACCGACTTTTTACTGGATTTTCGGTAGGGGTGTGCATTGGCACTGCCTTCACGATTCGATTCGATTACGATTCACCAGGTAACGATTCGATTCGATTCGATTCTACGATGCATTGTGATGCATCAAAATTCTACTGCACACAAAGCAAATTTTTCATCAGTCATGATGCAATACAAGCAGATATTAAACAACAGATTGTATTGGCTGCTATGTGTCTCCTGTATCTTTGACATAAGTTATTAAATAAAATAAAATGTAATTAAATAAAATTAAATAAAATGCAATTAACCCTTAAATGCATGACTGTTTCACCAAACATTCTTACATATTCAGGTCGTTAGCGACCCAGATCTATATTTAACATGGATAGATCTCTACCTGTCGTGATAATATATAAAACTCCTGATTTTAGAGTAACAGCTACAGAAGAATAAAATAAAACCTATTTCGTTACCTTTTGGAGCTTGGAAGGATTCAGTTTGAGCAGATGTTTAATACCATCATCATATGACCTCGTCAGAGTTCGTTTACAAGTACTTTCAGCGTCTGCCTAATATTCGCGATCTCGAGCATATTCTCCAAACTCATTTTCAATGTCTTCAAAATCAATATTTTGATCACTGACAGCTTCTTGACCACATCCATCATCAAGAGACAGTGACACTAACATATGATTGTGTTTAGTACTTGCTTTCTGAAGTAAATCACTAACCCATTTCAAGTTTTGCAGATTATAATTATTGTTTCGTTTTCTGTCAGAGGTAACTATGAGTGAAACGTCACTTCATCATTGTGTATCAGACATTGCCACCTTGTGGAATAAAGGTGAATTGCGCCTGGAACCGGAAGTATTTGAAACTTCACAACTTTATCGTCCGCCAGAAAATAAACAGTGACATAATCGATTATGGCACTTTGCCGCATCGATGCTGAATCGTTCATACCCCGCATCGCGATGCATCGCCGAATCGATTATTGTTGACACCCCTAATTTTCGGGAGTAGACTGGAGCTTTAGCTTTAACTTCTACATGTCCATAACTGTTTATTTCACACCAACATAATGAATTGTTTTGCATCTGTTAGAGTGTGGGCGGGCTGTACTTCCTGCTATCTACTGCGCAGACTCGGTCCCCAAATCCGTCCAAAATGTCAGCGCCATATTCGGAACTCCGGAGGCTTCAATTACTTCAGCGGAAAAGAATGAAGTCGTGTTGTCCATATTTTTTTATGATCTATGTTTGGACCAGCTGCTCCTCAGAATCACAACCTCTAAGTATAAATAATTATTGATGTATATATTTTCTACCGGATGTTTAAAACATATAGTTTTGTGTTTTATATTGTGTAAGTATCCGGCTAACTCACGTCATTACTGAAATACGTCTGCTCATCAGCTGTGGGCCACTATCACCTAAAACTGAGTCTATTAATGCAGATTGTCTGTCGCTCTTAGAAAAGATAAAGACGGAGCAGAATTTGTTTTTCAAGCGTTTATGTAACATCAGTCATTGACGTTAGTGCTGGGCTAATGTATGCACTGTTATTAATACAGTTCCTGCACGTGCAACGCAAGACATGAGAAATAAACACATGGGTGTATTGATGGACACACACTTGTTAATGCTATTGGTGAGGAATTACAGTTTTAACATCTCATAATTAACCTCAAACTGAGTAGAGTATCACTGAGAAACGTCCTGATCAAGTCGTCCCTGTGATGGAGGTTCGGGTTGAGTAACTAGTTCTTTAATGTTTCATCATCAGGCTCGCGCTCGGATTGATATGGTAAAATCGACGTCATCGTTACAGTGTGTACCATCACTGAAGACTGAGGAAGTCCCCAGACAGAGAAGTTCAGGTAATGGATCTTTTTTTCCAAAAGATGTACTAAACACGTTAGACCAATCACAACAGATAGGGACATCTGGCCAATCAGAGCAGAGTAGCTCATGGAAAGAAGGGATTTAGAGAGACTGAATCATTGGACGAGTCGTTTGAGAATCATCAAAAAATGTGGTGATGTGCAGTGTATATTATGAGAAAATGAAAGTGTTTTTTGGCCTTTGATAAGAAGAGCAAATAAAATTAGGAGTCTTTATAATAGCACCATAGTGGCATTAAGATTTCAATCTGAAAATGATTACAATTCAATAAACCTGGCCTGTGATGAGAGCTCCTCTCAAGAGGGTTTGGATTAAGCTGAGGGCAACAGGACTAATTACCCTCACATCAATTGCTTAACAAGGTCGTGAGCCCTTCAAACCCACGGCAGTGATGGATGACATGACAGATCACGATCTTCACATCATCCACAGCAACAAAGGCGCTGCAATATAAACTAAATGAAAATCACATTGAAAAATCGTATTCCTGTAAAGCTAATTCAATAGTTTGCACTTAAACAGTCAAATACACACAAAATAATGTCTTGGTGCGTATTCACAAAAAATAGATGTGTGAACCGCTAAATGTATTTTGGAGCATGTGTGCGAATAAAAAATCCCAGTGGATCAGTTTTCTTAAAGGGGTCATGAACTGAAAACTTTTCCTTGAGATTTTGATATATAAAAGGTCATAGTAATGTAGCGACTCAGGCGAATCAAACACACAATCGCCAGTTACATTTAACAAATATGTTTTGAAAGTTGTGCTCACTAGCAGACCTTCCCCCAACACAGCAGAGGGAGATTCTTCAGTCACCCTGGAAACCATCTGATAAGGTGTTTTTATGGCCCCGAAAGGAATTTGGCCACATGAAGTTTCAGACACAAAGACACAGAGCTTTTGCCTCAAATTATAGACAAACCATCTATAGATGAACATGCACCCCAGGACATTATATGTAAACACATAACTGTTTTGTAAAATGTTTCTTCTGTATGGTATTTTGCATCTTTTTGTCTGTGTCTTAACAAAGTACTAGTTCAGATAACCTCATATATGTCATGTCTCCTATCAAATTAATGCTCACTTCACGACTTACACTTCCATGTATATCACTTATTCAGAAAATGCAATGTGTGTTTGTTGCATTAATTATAGTATGAAGACTCAGAGACCCACTGAGTCGAACTTTCAAACAAAGAGCCATAAATCTGCTGAGGAATTTCCCGCCGGGAAATCCCAACAATCTCATTGGTTAAGTCTAACCCTGGAGGGTGGGACTACGACCAGACCATAAAAGGAGGACCTCGGATGCCCTCCTTCTCTTCCTCTCCTCTCTCTTCTCTCTCTGGCTGAACCAACACGTCATCGGGGCTGGCACTTAAGCCATGCCACCAATGCAGGCCCTCCAAGCAGGCCTCATCTCTTCCAAAAATCTTCTCTTCTACAATCCGATCTTCAAGAACACGAAGCATCGCTAAAGCAAACAGCCGCTTCCCTCCCAACCTCGGAAAGGACCGCCGGACATGCAGGACATTTGAACACGCAGAGACACATACGCACACAAGCGAGAAGCCAAAACGAAACCACAAAGAATGCAAGTATTCTTATTCTTACTGCTGTAAAGAGGGTGTGTTATTCTCCCGTTGGGATAAATTAACTCCGTGAAGGTCGTATTTTGGTTGAACTGAAGGAAAGCTGTTTCTTACCCTCCCCCACTCTCTTTGTCTCTCTCTCTCCCTCTCTCTTTGTCTCTCTCTCTCTCTCTCTCTCTTTTATCTCTCTCTAACTTCAGTCTATTCATTATTCTCTTTTATGTATTATTTCGTTAATATCTAGACTTCTACTCTCTTGATGCATATTTAGTATGTACTTTCTGTGTGAATTGTAGTGTTATTTTTAGTCTGTGTTTATTAAACCTTCAAAGGACATTTAATGAGTTGAATCTGTTATTCTGCCACATACACAAAGTCAATGAAACTTGCGATCTAAACGTTACCTAACTGCTTATGCTACTATGTTAGTAAAGTAAACTGTATGACCATTTGAAATATTGAACTTATCCTGATCAGTAAAGTTAATGTTTCTTATGCGCTTGTAAAGCAGTAATCCCTTTATTGAGAATTGATTTGAAAAGTCTATAACTAATTTGCAGGACAAACTTAGTAGGATAATTTCAAGCAATTCCGTAAAGGGTTACTTGTATTTAATTAAACAATTTTCCCTATCGGAAAATTTTAATACGTAATGAACAACTGGCAAATCATATTCATAAATTCATGAATATTGAATATTAAATCCCTTTTGAGTTAATTATTCCCCGAGACATTAAACTCATTAGTCGTTGTTGTTACATGTATTTGGTGGAGAATGCGGGCAAGTTTCAAACGTTTGTGTATGTGTGAATGATATTCATATTCTATTCATTGTGTATTTTTGGAGTATTAATAACCTGCACGCGCGTTTTTGTTTCGTTTTGTTTTGTGAATTGAACGGTACGCGCAAGGCGAACCCAAGCATAAACAGATGCTGAGAAATGTTGAAGTAGCCGGATTATATTAATAAAAATATGAACGGTACGAAAATCCAATTTTGAAACGAAAAACTCTACAGCCGTAGGCACAATAGGGTTATCCGCGTGATTTCCAAACGAATGTATTGTAGAAAATCCATACATTTGACTCGAGCAATATATTATGTGTTCCATCAAAATAATGAGATTTTGATGATGTCTGTAGACACGTACGTTGCGTTATCCCGCTTGATCTGAACTACAAAAAGTTTCTCTCTGTGCGGAAGATTGGGACAGGACGAGACTCTCCTGTACAATATAAGGGGCCTCAGAATAATTATTATATCGTTAAGATAAACGATAACTCCTGGTTTAAGTCTGGCTTAGCTAACCAAAGACCTGAGACCTAAAACATTTGAATCAAAAATGCTGAAAACCGTCAGCCATATTGATAAATGTCTATTGGAGTCCATGTAAAATGCGTGAATAGGCAGAAGATAAATTCCTGTTTGTCACCCGTTTCGTTGCTCGTGCACATAAAGTGCAGTCATTTTTAAATGAGTGCAAAAGCCAGTAGAGTGTAGGGAACGCCGCTTGCAAACCGCCAGAGGGCGACTCAAGAATTGCAACACCGCTTGCAAACCGCCAGAGGGCGACTCAAGAATTGCAACGCCGCTTGCAAACCGCCAGAGGGCGACTCAAGAATTGCAACGCCGCTTGCAAACCGCCAGAGGGCGACTCAAGAATTGCAACGCCGCTTGCAAACCGCCAGAGGGCGACTCAAGAATTGCAACGCCGCTTGCAAACCGCCAGAGGGCGACTCAAGAATTGCAACGCCGCTTGCAAACCGCCAGAGGGCGACTCAAGAATTGCAACGCCGCTTGCAAACCGCCAGAGGGCGACTCAAGAATTGCAACGCCGCTTGCAAACCGCCAGAGGGCGACTCAAGAATTGCAACGCCGCTTGCAAACCGCCAGAGGGCGACTCAAGAATTGCAACGCCGCTTGCAACCCGCCAGAGGGCGACTCTAGAACCAGACAAAGCCATCTGGTGAGCATTTCCGCCTAACTAACTCTAGTCTAGGGCGGGCGCAACAGCGCCATCGTGTGGATAAATTCGGATAGTTTCACTCTCCGTTATTTGATTCGGCCTTAACAAAATAAGTTTGAGCCTATAAATTGTTTATTGCTTACTGTTGTACACAGTTTCATTTATACAATTTTTCTAGCAACAACCAAGTCTCCTTTCTCGCTGATTAAACACCCGTATTCGAATTTGAAGTTTAAAAACAAACATAACTTCCTCTAACTCAAAGTGAAATTAGGTTTAAGTCACAGACAGTCCAATTGGAAGGAAGGACGCCACCGTGTGGCTATACCCTGTTAAGTCAGCGCAACACTAAATCCCTACTCCCTTTCTGATTAATTCTTTTATTTGGATAACTCCCACTTAGAGATTAATAGTTATAGGATAAGATTTTTGATTGGCTTTCTTTTATTTGATTTTCCTTACAGGCTTATTTAAATTTCATTTAAACTTGCTTTGAATTTAATTTGAATTAAGCTGAGCTTCTAATTCTTTTATTTTATTTTATTTTATTTATAATTTTATTTTAATTTTTAATTTTAATTTTTAATTTTAAATTTTAATTTTAATTAAAAAAATTTTATTAAATTTTTTATTTATTTTTATTTTTATTTTTATTTTTCTCTCTGCAAAAGTTTTTCTTTTCCCCTCCCATTGGGAATAAAGCTCAGTCTGGTAATTACAAACAGTATCAAAAGTGCTTTTGTTTTATCACTACTTGACAGAAACTTTTGCCTTTTTCTAAATTGCTCTTGATATTTAATCTTCCACTTAAGCGACCTCAATTCACCCCGGATGAGCTAAATGGGATAACCCATAGTACAAGCCGAATTTTAGTATATCTTGAGCATTAAGCCTATTAATTTTCCCTAACACTCCCGGCGCGCACGCTGACATTCCTTTCATTACAGACCAATTCATCTTGTGTTTGTTTCCACTGTGCTCTTTCCTATCCTCACTGTTGGACTATCACGATTGTGTTTCTTTCAGTTCACCAAGAGACCCCAAGGAGAATTAGATAGTCCCGGGACGACCGAGCAGCAGTTCACCACGTGACAACCAGGGCTACCGCCCACCTAATTGTCTGAATTGTCTAATTATCTAACTGTCTAGATCAGTTAGCCAAAATTCCCAGCTATCCGTACGATAGCTCGTTAGCTTAGAACAAGCTTGCATTGGCTCTCTCTCTGTGTGTGTGTGTGTGCTGTGTTTCTTTCGTCCGCAGTAATGTTCCGTGCACCCAGTTCCGCCGTCCCGTGGGACCGCCTAACGACATGGCTGGAAGCGCTAACGGCCACCAGTCAAGGAAGTCTGGGACAGCTGAACCAGGAACAACTGGACACCGAGCTAGACCAGCTGATGACACACGACCCCACGCACAGCTACTCCAACAAGGAAGTGGCCAAGATCCTCGGAAGCCTCGCCCACGTCCTCATCGCACAGGCACGTCTAAGCGAAGGGAGCTACGACAACCTGGAACAGGAGGCAGCAACGCTAAAGCTTCAAGCCAAGGAGGCCCGGAGAGACCAAGCCCTCACCCAGCTTCGTCTAGATCAGCTTCTAGACACAGAGAAAGACGACGAAACAGACAAAGAACAAAGAAAAGAAATAGAAAGACTTCAAAAGACCCTGAAGGAGCTCCGTCGTGACACCGACCGACGAGTACAGTCAGAGAAAGACGCCAGGAAACACCTCGACGAAAAGCTTCGGCGTGGCGAATCCCTCCTGGAGAGAGCCACTGATGAACTTAAAGACAGAGACATTAAAGCTAAAGTCTATGCAAAACATTTGCAGTCGGCACAAGCCGAGATCGACGAGCTCATCCAGCAAAGACACGAGCTCAAAAATGAACTTGACATGGTGCAAAGAGAACTGAGACAATCATATATAGTGCAACGTTACCGGAAGGGGGAAACACACAACACAGAGTTTCCCCTGACCAGTTACTCCGCACATTTTAGCCACGAAGCAAGAGCTACGAAGGGGAATGACAGCCCCCTGTTTAAAAGAGCACCCGCCAGTCTCCACGAATCCCCGTCAGCAAAGGAAAGGACGCCCTTCCAGGAAGTCAAGGTCAACAGCCACGAAGCTTCAAAGAACCTTGACAAGCTGGCCAGAAATATTCCTACCTTCAGCCCAGACCCGGCAGGAGGACACGACGTCCACGCATACTTAAAAGACATAGACTTTTACTTGCAAACTGTCGCTCACGCGAACAACTGGGACAGACTGTACCTGCTCAGGGCCACGTCTAATCGTGATGTACGGTGCTTTCTGGATCGACAACCAGAGGCCATCAAAGCGGACTACTGGCATCTACGACAAGCTCTAATTCGTGAGTACTCCGACCCCGAGTCAGACCAGGGGTTCATCACTGCCATGGACCTCAAGCAAGCTCGACGTGAGACCTCACAGAACTTTTATAACAGACTGCGACGTGCCTACTTCGGGACACGTAACGAACCAGGCATGGAGGAGGACATCAACTTCAAAACTCTTTTCCTCCGAAACCTGCACCCTACCATCAGTTACCACCTGGGGGTGCTGGCGTGCCCGCGCAGCATGGGCACGCAACAGTTAAGAGACTTGGCTCACAAAGCTTACGTCAAACAGAAAACCATTTCTGAAAAGACGGTAAAACAGCCCACCATCTGCCCTGTCTCTGAGCACCACCCAGAGCTAACCCTAGAGGGCGCCAAACAGAACCACAGGTACCGACCCCTCAACAGAGAGTCCAAACCACTCCAAGCCAGCAGAGGGCAGCGTGGTCATAATGGCGACCGTCCACGGTACCAGAGCGATCGCTCTGAAGGATCCTGGGACCCGCCTCGCCCAAAAAGCCAGCGAAGAGGCCACTCTCGACGGGACAATGGTAGGCCCAGACCTGAACCCACGTCTGGCAAAGAAAGTGTAGTTGCTTCTGAAGTTACAGAGCTCATAAAGATCCTAAAAGAGCTCCTCCGACAGAAACCTCACAAGGAAGACAAGAAGGACGGACCAGGTACAGCACGACTAGACATGATACCTGAAATCAACCTTCCCGCCCTTCCTGCAACTGAATCATCCATCCTGAACACTGTTCCCCAACCACGGACTAGTGTACTAACTGTTGCACCCCCACATGTCAGCAGCACACCCACACGACAGCTGACAGCAACAGCCTCTAATCAAGACAGTATCATGGCGCAGCCCAATGTACCAAAAAGCGCTGTTTTGATTGTTTGCACGCATAATGAGACACTTGACACATATCCAGACGGCTTATCAAGCAACACACGGGTCCCCACACCAAGACTCCTGGGAAACCTAATCGAGAAGGGGATGGCTCGAAAACTCTATCTGACTATCACTATGGAAAGGGAATTTAAGCTCGAAGCCCTAGTTGACACTGGCTCCGACCTCACGCTTATATCCGCCCAACTGTTTGAAAGACTCAGATTTGAAGCACAGAGGAAAAATCGCACCCTTAACCTTCACACTTGTAAGCTAAATGTGCAGTCGTATAGCCAAAACGACATCCAGCTCAAGCACGTAGCTTCCATCCACCTGACAATTGGACCTATGAGGCTGATACACCCAGTCTATATCTCCCCTATGAACACTTATCCGTTTCTCATCGGAAAAGACCTGCTGGACCGCTTCGAACCCGTACTGGACTTCAAACAGCTGAAAGTCTGGGCTCAGGTGCGTGACCCTCTGCCCCTTCAGACACACACACCGTCTGAGCAAGACTGTCAAGTCACAGAGGTCACGGGAACTCCCACAGAGCCAAACTGCCAGGTCACAAAGGCCACGGGACCCCCTGCGGCACACTGTGACAACACAGCCTCAGCCCCAAAGCCAAGTTCAAGTTCGCTACTTTGCACATTTCAGCTATCCAAAGACTCTGATGCCTTCTGCCCCCAGGTCATGAATGACCTACAGCTGAATGACATTGTCACAACGAACAGTATCCCTGCACTGTGGGCAGACAACTCAACAAAAAGTCTACCACTGTGCAATACAATCAGTAAAAACACACCACACGGCGACATGTGGGCACCCCCGCACCCCACATCCAGCCCCATTGTTGCAGTGCTAACCCACAGCAAGCGATCGACACCGGCTACAATGCCTCCCTTGCAGCTGCTATCGCTAACGCCGCAGTTTTCAAACAACGATATTGCGGATACGCAAGCCTCTGACACTGCAACAAAGACAATTCTTGACCACCTCTCAGACCCCTCCAACCACCCTATCACTGACTCTGAGCTCATTGATGACTCTAGCCACAAGCATCTGCATAACTCCAGACACATGATGCGTATTATGGACAACATTCTCTGGTTTGCACCCGATGGTAACACAGCGCCACAGCTTGTAATGCCACGGTCGCAAAGGGGGGTGATGCTAATGTACGCCCACAACACACCATGTGCTGGACACCACGGCACCAGAGCCACGTATGACACACTGAAACAGGTGGCATATGGGCCTAGGATGCATCAAGATGCAGCAGAGTATGTTAGAGAAGGGCTAGTTCGCTGCCGGTTCCAACCAGCAAACCCGAACCACAGAGCCCCACTGCAACACAGAGGGACCACGTTCCCATGGTCAAACCTACAAATCGACCGGGTAGAACCCCTGCCCAGGTCCACAAAAGGCAAAAAGTACTTTCTCACAGTGGTGTGCCAGTTTACCAAGTGGGTGGAGTGTCAACCAGCACCCAACGACACCGCCCAGACCACGGCATACCACCTGATGAATCACATCTTTTTCCTGTCAAGATTGCCACTGAGAATCAACTCAGACAGAGGCATCCACTTCACTACTGAGGCCATGCAACAGATCTGGAAATGCCTAAGAAACGCGGCCGTGATCATGCTCCTGTGCCTCCAGACAATCAGAGGCCAGCCACCACCAGACATCATCACACCGGGTCCAACCTCGGGCATCGCACTGAGAGAGCAACCTGGACTGCTGATCACCAACTGCAAATGAATCCTCAAAAGAAAGACGTACTCTCCTGAACTTCACATCAGCAGCGCAAGCTCCTCCAGCCCTGCACACAAACGCAAAGGGGGGGAGGAGCCCAAGCCCTCTGCCTAACCTTACACCAGCTTCAAGAACCTTCTCCTCCAACACCAGTTAGTCACCTTGTAGGCAATACTGCCAAGCCCCACACTATGTCATGCATGTGATTTGAGAAAGAAGGCCTTAAACGAACACAAGGCCGCCTCTGAAGGGATTCTCAAAACCCCAGTGACTTTGAACTTTGAAACAGAGAAACCAAAGTGGATCACCAGAAGGCACCCAGCCTGGCCACAATGCGAGGCACCCTCTGAAAAGTTCCTAGTCAGCATAGGACATAAAAGTGTCAAGATGCAGTCCATCTTCCTAGGCAGGAGACCTAAAGGACTGACTGGCCATTGTGAGGAACATGGTTCCACCCAGGGCTGCAGAAAGCCCACAGCACACCTGCACCACACAAACGGACTTCTGGATGACAGGTGACGCACCGTCAGGGCACCTGCTGCCTCGACACCTGCTGCACAAGCACAGAGACCTGAACTGGGCTACTGTCTGCCTTATCTGCCGTGGAACGACCATCACTTCAGGAGACACAAACAACTGGAGCCTAACATGGCTATGGTGTGTCTGATCTTCCTGAATCTTTGATATCGCTCGTTGTTGTCCATAGGAGGGACAACAACTAGCGAAAGGGGGGATTATGTAGCGACTCAGGCGAATCAAACACACAATCGCCAGTTACATTTAACAAATATGTTTTGAAAGTTGTGCTCACTAGCAGACCTTCCCCCAACACAGCAGAGGGAGATTCTTCAGTCACCCTGGAAACCATCTGATAAGGTGTTTTTATGGCCCCGAAAGGAATTTGGCCACATGAAGTTTCAGACACAAAGACACAGAGCTTTTGCCTCAAATTATAGACAAACCATCTATAGATGAACATGCACCCCAGGACATTATATGTAAACACATAACTGTTTTGTAAAATGTTTCTTCTGTATGGTATTTTGCATCTTTTTGTCTGTGTCTTAACAAAGTACTAGTTCAGATAACCTCATATATGTCATGTCTCCTATCAAATTAATGCTCACTTCACGACTTACACTTCCATGTATATCACTTATTCAGAAAATGCAATGTGTGTTTGTTGCATTAATTATAGTATGAAGACTCAGAGACCCACTGAGTCGAACTTTCAAACAAAGAGCCATAAATCTGCTGAGGAATTTCCCGCCGGGAAATCCCAACAATCTCATTGGTTAAGTCTAACCCTGGAGGGTGGGACTACGACCAGACCATAAAAGGAGGACCTCGGATGCCCTCCTTCTCTTCCTCTCCTCTCTCTTCTCTCTCTGGCTGAACCAACACGTCATCGGGGCTGGCACTTAAGCCATGCCACCAATGCAGGCCCTCCAAGCAGGCCTCATCTCTTCCAAAAATCTTCTCTTCTACAATCCGATCTTCAAGAACACGAAGCATCGCTAAAGCAAACAGCCGCTTCCCTCCCAACCTCGGAAAGGACCGCCGGACATGCAGGACATTTGAACACGCAGAGACACATACGCACACAAGCGAGAAGCCAAAACGAAACCACAAAGAATGCAAGTATTCTTATTCTTACTGCTGTAAAGAGGGTGTGTTATTCTCCCGTTGGGATAAATTAACTCCGTGAAGGTCGTATTTTGGTTGAACTGAAGGAAAGCTGTTTCTTACCCTCCCCCACTCTCTTTGTCTCTCTCTCTCCCTCTCTCTTTGTCTCTCTCTCTCTCTCTCTCTTTTATCTCTCTCTAACTTCAGTCTATTCATTATTCTCTTTTATGTATTATTTCGTTAATATCTAGACTTCTACTCTCTTGATGCATATTTAGTATGTACTTTCTGTGTGAATTGTAGTGTTATTTTTAGTCTGTGTTTATTAAACCTTCAAAGGACATTTAATGAGTTGAATCTGTTATTCTGCCACATACACAAAGTCAATGAAACTTGCGATCTAAACGTTACCTAACTGCTTATGCTACTATGTTAGTAAAGTAAACTGTATGACCATTTGAAATATTGAACTTATCCTGATCAGTAAAGTTAATGTTTCTTATGCGCTTGTAAAGCAGTAATCCCTTTATTGAGAATTGATTTGAAAAGTCTATAACTAATTTGCAGGACAAACTTAGTAGGATAATTTCAAGCAATTCCGTAAAGGGTTACTTGTATTTAATTAAACAATTTTCCCTATCGGAAAATTTTAATACGTAATGAACAACTGGCAAATCATATTCATAAATTCATGAATATTGAATATTAAATCCCTTTTGAGTTAATTATTCCCCGAGACATTAAACTCATTAGTCGTTGTTGTTACAGTAATATCCTGAAAATTTCAGAGGTGAAAACTAGCTTGTTAGTTAAAGAAAAGCTTTTATTGACACCCGGCGCAGAAAACTCTCAATCTCAGAATATGCCACACCTTGTTGTTATTCTGTAGCCCCGCCCACAGACTCGTGCCTGACATGACATAGGCCTACATAGAGCTAAACCGGATCAAACTTCTAAGCATAAGCTTCATTCGAACTCCAATATTATGAATGCATGGATGAACTTTATTTTTAATGAATATCCAGCTCACATGGGGAACACATTGCCCATTTGATCCTTCGTTTCACCGCAGATTCATTTGTAAACAAGAGACGGGATTTGCAGACAGGACGAGATTACATAAATGAATGAAGCAACACACTAATGTAAGTAAAAATGTGATGGTATTGCATTGTTACAGGTCGTTTGATATCTATTGTGTGTCTAAGGTATGTTCTAACTGAACATACCTTAGCACGCTGTCACAGGCTGAAGAATCCTTTATTTGTTATTTATTAGACTCGGGTATGTATGGGCCAGGGCTCACAAAGCCCAAAGTCCTGGGGCTGTGTTTTCCAGATGGGCAAGTTTTGTGCCTGAAGTTTAGATCATGCTGACTGCAATGTACTTGCCGTATGTGTGTGTGTGTGTGTGTTTTGTGTTTCACAGTTTGCGCTTATACATGATTTCGGGTGAAATGATTGTGTTTTTTCGATAAAAAAGTTTTGCAAGCCCTGTGGGCGATTTATTACGGTTGCCGTTTTCCCACACGCTTTCAAAACAATTCCCACATGTACTGACGAGGGAGCTGAAGTTCATTAAATATGCAAATCTTATCCAATCCGAGCCGTGGGCGTTTACTTCCAAGTCTTCAGTGTGGGACACTCATAAAATCTGAGCAATGCTAGAGAGCTTCAAAACCAGTGTAGAAAATAGCCTATTACTTATTCATTATGATTTTTCTGAATGTAAAAACCAAGCAAACGTCATAAGTTGACCTCAGACAACAGTATACATTTTTTTAAAAGCCAGTTCATGACACCTTTAAATGTAAGATCATAAAAAGTATTCAAGACCTTAAATGGTATAAGTATGTTAATGATCAGGTGTCTTATAAGTTGAGGATGTAAAAACATAAAATCACAAAACTGCCTGTTGTGATTAAAACTTCAAAGGGCTATGATTACATTAAATAAATGTGAGCTTACATGTTTCAAAACCTAAAAGTGGCGTTGTTGTGCATTCTACGGGCTTGTGTTTCAGATCAATCAATGAACATTTATGACTTAGGCTTATGAACTAATGCTGATTAATTAAGACAATGTTTACTTTACCATGTTCATATATTAATATGTAATATACAATTACACAATACTAGCAGCTCAGATAATTTAATGAGAAATGGTTGAGTTCATACAGAGCATAGTTGTATAGAGGCATAGAGGTGTTTTCAGGAGAAACATCTGAGACGTTGGCAAAGGTCTCTTCAGCGACTCCCTCCACACACACTCTTTCTCTTTGTGACGCAGATCATCACAAGCTCCCTGGACACTTTACTGCCCGTCGGCGACTTCCTGGTGTTTATCTTGTGAAATTAAAGCACAGTTGAGGCGTGTCACCGCAAGCCCGCTGTCTCGGCTTCATTTCCTCTCTCTAGTGTGTGTGTTTGTTTGACATTTAGTCCAATAAGACTAGAGTGGATGAAGCCAAAGGAACTGCCAAACTCACAGCCCATGATAGTTACAGACACACCGATGACCTAAAAACATGCTAAATGCTGAACCGCCTGTGCAAACTCACTCCCCACGTTCTCATGAAGGTTATTTCATAAGAAAGCTGACGTTACGATGCTGTGCAGTCAGTGGAGTGTGTGCTGAAGTCAGAAGGTGAGGAAGTTCTGGAGCTGTTAGCATGCAGAGGACCGAGCTCTCCATCTGAGACACATTCGACCAATCAAGAGTTCAGCTGAGGTGAAGAACAAAACCGGTCGGATGCTTGATTATATTTCAAACCTGAACACCTCTCCTCACCTCACGCCTCCTCTGTTCTGTTCCCAAACTTACTGAGCTGCCTGCTTTCTGCTTCTCTCTGAGAACGCATTCTTCCACTCCACTGCACTACTTTTCCATTGTTTTTCAATGTAAACGTAGACTGGGTAAACCCAGCCTGATCTGGCGGCGATTTGATTTCGCCCGGCAGCTCAGTCTGGAAACCTGTACATTCATTTCTACTGCTTCGGTTACACTTTTGCCGAAACCTAAATCTTATTCACCTGACGCGCTATTGGTAGGTATAACACGATGAACGCTAGAAAAGCGATGGATTGTTGCTCGTTGATCACGCCTCTTGTGGTCTGATTGGTTGAAGGACTATCCAGTTGCATACAGAGTCATTTAAATAATGCTTGTTGATCACACCTCTTGTGCAGTAGAAAATACAGAGCAGACTCAATGATCAATATTAAACTGAGCTTGGTCTGGTGATAGCCAGACAAATATAAACATGCTCTAGACCGACGTCTTTAACCACTGCGCTTGCGTCTTTTGCAGCATCTCGCGCATGACGGAGAACAGGATCATCTTGGTTGATCCTGGAACAACATTCCAATAAACCAATTAGATATGAAGGACAATTTTACAATTTATGTCAGTTTTAGGCTTACAATAATGGTTTGGTGCTTCTACATCAGTGTTAAACGATTATGAAATCCGGTTGCATCATGCACATAAGGAGAATCTTCTAGGGATGTCCCGATCCGATCA
This sequence comes from Pseudorasbora parva, assembly GCF_024679245.1. Taxonomy (NCBI): domain Eukaryota; kingdom Metazoa; phylum Chordata; class Actinopteri; order Cypriniformes; family Gobionidae; genus Pseudorasbora; species Pseudorasbora parva. Next base: position 7,953,881 of record NC_090182.1, on the reverse strand, counting down.
CGTGATTTCAGACTCGATCGGAATCAGACGTTACATCCCGATCAGGACTCGGATATATATTTATATTGTGGGGTGAGGTGAGCAGGGGTGCCGGGTAAAAGGTGCGCACTTGCTCCGCGGTTCATCTCACATCTGATGACGCATCAATAATACGGGTTGTAACTTGAAAATAATGCTTTATGTATGTTTCTGTAGATTGATACATCTGGCTGGCTCCTCAGTGATACATTACAACAGCGCTAATAAAACAAAAACGTGGGCAAAACGGTCTATCTGTGTAAACTTTGTTCAATTCATGCGAGTGCTGCCGTATGTTCGAATATGAGCAGTCATTTTCACCGTCATCACCCGGGTATATTCGCCAGAAGACACGAATGAGAGCGCTCGCGCTGATCTGTCTCTGTGCATCATCCGGAAGCGTGCACTCGTCTCACAGCGCGCAAATATGGAGTTCTCTTTCAAGTCTTTCGCTTAAACGGACCAACTCACACAAGAAGTATGTCAACATGTCCATCTTGATGAGTATCCAAGCAGACATAGTTTGAATATGTCTCGAGGGCAAAAAAACCTAATCGGGTCATCCCTAGATTCTTCACAGATTTTCTTCTTTCAAATCTCAAACCTGCACACTCTACAAAATGTAAAGATCGTGGCGCTTCACAGATTACAAATTATCATGCCAAAGTAGCATCTCAAGTGAACAAAATGGATACTGTCTCGCGGCTTCTTGCTGTAGACATAATATGAGGAGACATTATAACAGTCGTGTTGTTGCCACATTTACACCAGACCCATACAGCTGCTTATTGCTTTGCGGTCACCATTTCAAAAGTTGTCACTTCTATCTCCTTGTAGACTTGTCTCTCACTGGCTATTGTGGAAGTACTGACGTAATCATAGTCATTTTCTACATGGTGACTGGCACATAGTGCACTATACAGGGGATGGGGAACGATTCAGACAGTGTAAATATGCTTTCCATTGGGGAGAATGAAGTCTGGTTGTGTGTTAGTGTCACAGTAGACACGATAGTATAGAGCAGATCATATACGCAAGTCAGCACAGATCAGAAAATATATTGGATAATTTAAATTCTGCACAGAATTATATATTTTAAAACGTTATGAAGGAGATTAGCAGGAGAAACTGTTAGAGATAAGGAGTAGGGGTGGGCGGATCGATCTAAATATCAATAGTATCGATGCCAACACTGGTATTGGTATCAGATCGATACAGTTGTAATTGAATCGATATTTTAATTTAAATATCTCTCCTCTACATTCATTCTACTTTGTTTGTGTCTTCTACCTCTACAATCATCTGATACTGTGGCAACACTACAAACCTATACAAACACATGTAATGACATACTGCTCTCCCCTACACAAAAGTATTTTTTTTTAAGGTGAAAAGATCGTATTGGTACCGGTCGCAATACTGATCGGATTTCAGATCGATAGAAATTTTTGCAGTATTGCCCACCACTTATTAGGAGTAATCTGCAGCTTTACTGAGCTCACTTGGCTTCTTTAAATTTACTACTTTACTTTATGCTGGAAGAACAATATTATTTAATATCACTGCTCAAGGGACAAAGAGAAGTAAAGCACATTTCACATACAATTGAAATGGGCCATTATTATTACAGCAATTATTGAATTTTATTTTATTCGTTTTTTTTTTTTTAAATACATGTTACATTTTCATAACGGTTTATTAACGTGGGTCCACCAAAAGTGTTTCAGAAATGACTGTGGTGCGTTGTAGTTCTCACCTTTTTGACTTCATATTTGATGGAGAGTTTGATGCGGCTCAGACAGGGTCTCTGTTCTGTGGGAGGATGCTGGTCCACATCACCGTTCAAAATGGCCTCCACTTCCTCTGTGTCACGGCAAAGATCCAGGACACCCACCACAAAATCTTTACACTGCATAGACAACTTCCTGTAGTCATTCTGAGAGAGAGAGAGAGAGAGAGAGAGAGAGAGAGAGAGAGAGAGAGAGAGAGAGAGAGAGAGAGAGAGAGAGAGAGAGAGAGACAGAGAGAGAGAGAGAGAGAGAGAGAGAGAGAGAGAGAGAGAGAGAGAGAGAGAGAGAGAGAGAGATTAGCCAGGAAGCCACACCCCTATAAATCAAAAACATGGTACCTTAGTTGACCATTCATTTCTATGAGAAAAAAGGGGGAGGGGAGGGGAGGGGAGGGGAGGGGAGGGGAGGGGAGGGAGGGAGGGAGGGAGGGAGGGAGGGAGGGAAGGAAGGAAGGAAGGAAGGAAGGAAGGAAGGAAGGAAGGAAGGAAGGAAGGAAGGAAGGAAGGAAGGAAGGAAGGAAGGAAGGAAGGAAGGAGAAAAGAAAAGAAACAAATAATGTAGTAAAGTTTTCATAAATGTATTATTATAAGTATTGATACATCATAATATTTGTTGTACTACTTTTAATTTGTATTGCATTTTATGAAACAATAAATTAATAAATGTGTATTTTATAATGATAAAAAACATTTTTTAAAAAGTTTGCATGTGGTTTCAAACTCCAAATAAAGCAAATAATTAAGAACCATTTTTCTCCAGTCAAATAAAACTATAGAAAATGTTTATTCCTGTAAAGCAAAAATAAAATAAAAAATTAAATATAAATAATGATATAACTCTTTTATTATATAATTGAATAATTTTTTAATAATTTAATACATATATTTATTTAAATATAAATTGTAAAGTATATATATATATATATATATATATATATATATATATATATATATATATATATAATGATAGTATTTGCTGTTGTCACAATTCACCAGTGTGAGTGCCCATGATCACCACCAGAGGGCACTCCACCCCGGACTGTCACTCCATCACAAACTACATTACCCATAATCCTTTCCTCGGACTCATTAGCACTCAATGTTCACACCTGTGTCTCATCACCTCTTTACCTCTGCCTATATAAGCCTGGTTATCTCTGTCATTCATTGCGAAGTCTTGTTTAGTGTCACAACTGCATTTCTGAGCGGTTCCCTGGTTTCATGTATTTGGTCTTTGATTTCTTGCCTTCTCCGTGGATTACCCTTTTGCCTGTTCCTTCTGTTTTGTTTGCCTTTTCGGACTGATTTCCTGTTATGACCTTTTGCCTGTTCTATGGACTACGACTTTGGATTACCCTTCAATAAATACTGCGTTTGGATCTTCAACCAACCTTCTGTCTCAGAGCAGTTTCGTTACAGCTGTACTACTTTTAATTTATGTATAAATAAAAAAACTATAATAATTTTTTATATAATTATATATATATGTGTTCCGGTAAAAAGATTAAAACGATTCATTACATGAAATTATTTTTATTTTTTTTACATTTATTATACAGAAAAGAGAAAAGCAAAACTTTCTTTAATTATTTCACTGAGAACAGAGCAACACGATGCCACACGTGAATTTCAATAACAGCTCAGAAAGAGCCTTCCCGACGCCAGCAGAGATCCAGATGAACACTGGAAGACTGCCACACAGTAATCGTGTGGAGGTGTCGGACTGTCTGGAGAACAACTGCAGTTATCCGACTTATTCCATCCATGTCAGTGTTCCTTCAGCGGAACAGCCGAGCGTTTGATTTCTGACACAGAGGTCTGTGGGCGAGCAGATGCTGAGCGCTCCGGACGGCCGTTCAGACTGATCTCAGAGATAACGAGCAGTCTGTCCGTCTCTAAGCCAGCCTTACCCACAAATCCCTTCATTCATGTGTGTCTCAACCACAATCCATTCAAACGGAGACATGGATCGGCATTCGGAATAATCACGGCCTGTCCATGGCTTCCACAGATAAACTCATTTTCATATTAAACATAATGTTATTCCCTTAACTAAAAGTAGTTGATACACATTCCTCCCTCATCTGAGTGCGTGCACTTACTCGCAGTGACGATCTGATAGCATTTAGCTTCGCCCACTAAGCTCACGTCATTCACTATGGTCCCAAACAGAGATCAAGTTAGAAGTACCAAACTCCTCCACGTGTTCCCTATTTAAATACAGTTACACGAATAGTTGAAGAGTATTGTGACATAAAATAAAACGTGGCGCTTTTCTAATCGGGTTAAAAAGGAGAACTATAATGTACGGCGGAATAGCACTTCTGAGAGTACTTCGACTCGGTGCAGTAAAAAGTCCTGGCTGAAAAATCCTCCCTCACATCTCCCCCTCCCTCTCATTTCTGTCAATAGGGGGAGAGGATTTTTCAGGGGTGACTTTTTACTGGTCTCGTCTTAGTTAAGGGAATAATATAGATTAATATGAAAAAGCGGTGGAGTATCCCTTTAAGCAGCCTGCCATTGACGGATCATGTAAACTGAGATGGATTTGTTGAGATATTCTACAATCTGTCAAACATGCTGACTGATGACACACACATGAATATACACTGGCATTCAAGAGTCTGTAGTCAGTGATATTTTTTTGTTGAAAGAAAATAGTACTCCTATCCATCAGGGATACATCAAATTGATCAAAAGTAACAGTAAAGACATTTATAATATTACAAAAGATTCTATTTCAAATAAATGCGGTTCTCTTGAACTTTCTGTTTTCTAAAAGTCCTGGAAAAAAAATTATCACATGAAGCTGCACATCTGTTTTCAACATTGATAATAATCAGAAATGTGTCTTGAGTATCAAATCATTGAGCGTAAGTGTCAGTTCTGGCAGGCCAGGTAGACTCTGCCTAACGCTATTTGGTCTCATCAGCTGTTTCTGCTCAGCTGAGATGCATCAGCTGTTAAACTCTCCTCGCTGCTTATGGCCCTGATATAAACAGAGCGTATTCTTAAAACAGATTCAGTTCGCTCCTAAACTGCTGTTGCTAGCTCTTTGCTGCCCACCACCTCCCCAGCTCCTCCATGTCGTGTATAACGTGGCATTTTACTTTGTCATCGTTGCTGCTCTGTTCATAGGGGGAATAGTTCAGCTCTCACAGCCCTAAACTGTGCATGCGTTCCCTAATGCTGCTGCTGTCCTCTGACTCTCTGCTATTTCATTGTGCTCATGAAAGGTCAGAGGACTCCCTGAACAGAGCCATACCGCCAAAACATTTAATTCAGAATTATCAACTTGAATTGCAATTTATTCAAAATTCCTAAATCATTTTTATTTTTTGTTCTTGACGTAATAGACCTGACAGAAATAATATTAGAGTGATTTCTGAAGGATCATGTGACACTGAAGACTGGAGTAATGATGCTGAAAAGTCAGCTTTGATCACAGGAATAAATTACACTTTACATTATATTAATATAGAAAATAGTTATTTTAAACTGTAATAATATTTCACAATATTAGCCCACAATGTACAACATGGAAATGGAGTGTATAAAACTGGATAAAAATGACAAATAATGTCAGTGAGGTGAATGTGGAACACTGCCCCTAAAAATACTCTCATAATGTGACTAAGTCATATAAACACTTTTATTCTAGAAGCAGCGGCTCTGGAGACTCATAATTGGGGCTTTTAAACAAGAAGCTGAATCAAGAAAGCAGATCTACACACAAGAGCATTTCCAGGAACACAAATCTGAGATATAACTCAGATGAAAAAACTCTGAAAAATTAATTCAGAGCCAATGTAACAACCAACTCCAGATTAATGAACTCAATTATCTTGAATAACGCAACAATACATTAGCTATTTACTGCTATATAAAGCTCCTGTGTGTAATTTCCCCCCTCATGTGCCAGTTTAATATTAAAGGGTACATCACACACACAGTTTCAGACAGTCTCATGGTAATCTTGAGTAGTGTTACATCCTTCATATCTCAGAAGAGTCTTTAGTTTTATCATATTTATTAAAGAAAGATACGCTGTACTGACTCTTTCTGAAAACAGCCTAATTCTTGAAGGCGTGCAGTGGGCGGAGCTAAAGAGTCATGAGCGTCCACACACACACACACACACACACACATCATGGAATTATTCCTGGATAACTTTCAATTCACTATACATTTGTGAACATTAAATGCACTTACGCGCCGGTTGCCAACAAAACACAGACATTTGATGCATTTTCTCTCACCGCCTGCGGTTTTGACTTGTGACTGGAACAAACACACACACTAGCAGAACTCCAGAAAAACAAACTGCATTCACTGTTTCTTTAACGCTGGATTATTTGTGAAGCTAAAAAAGGTTATCTTCCGCTCACAACCAGAAACACACTTCTTTAGGTGACATTGTTGATTTTGTGGTGTAAAAACAAAATGGCAACGCTGCCGACGGCTTCTGTAACCCGAACAAAGCTCGTTGACTGACCCGAGCGCACTCTTGCTCTCGCTCTGGTGTGCGCTTCCGTATATCGTATAATGATATAACCCGCATAACTCACTGCTTAACTACCATAGTACGTTGAAGAAATCAACTAGCTAGTCACAACTGTTTCCCGAAACTGTATCGTCGCAAATCTGATGTTCATCCACATTGGTTAATGATGTCACGCAGGTGGTGGAGTAATAACTGCTTTGAGATCGAATTCATGCTAGATGTTTTGCAATAAATTATGAACAAGGCATCTGAGGAGTATTCTTTTTTCTCAGTTATTTTGCTTTATTTCCAGATTCGAATAGGCTCATTCATACGTACTAGAGCATGTACGCACATGTGCACTCTTGCTCAAATGGTGCTTTAAATCTGCTTTAAATCTCTTTTATATCTCTACTAAGATATAAATGACATTTGTATGTATTCGGGGGAAAAAATATAGATTGTACTAAATGTCAGCTTTCTTATTTTGCTCAAGATAAGGATTTATTAAGTCCACCTGTCATGCAAACAAGAAACTATGCTTGTCGTTGCAACCACACAAGTTTGCGATGCTGTTTGCGAATGTTCATTGGAACTATGTTTCCGTGAGACACAAACTAGTTGAACAATGTTGACTGTATCGATCTGATACCAAAGGATGGAACTTGTGACCATAATTGGCTAACGATGCTTTTGGGAAACGCACCCCAGAGTTGATGTGCACGCGCTCATCCAGGAGAAGTGCCCATAAGCAATGCCGCACTTTATATTATACGGCGCCATATTCAAATTTTCTGAAACTTGTTTGAATTTTGAAGGAGTGTATTTGGCACAGAAATACTTGTCATATATCCAACATGTTTTTTTGGTCATGTTTAGCAGCTCAAACATGCATTTTAGTCTGGGTAAAGAACTAGCTTAAAGCTACACTGTGTGATATTTTCCCCCATCTAGCGGTGTAAAGGTATATGACCATCCAGTGAATAATAGTTTCTGTTCCTCTCAATTCTGATTTCGTTTTAACTCCTACGGTGGCCGATTTAGTCCAAGATTAACACAGCAATCCCCCTCTTCACATTCGACACGGTGCCATCGAGTGTTAAAACGCGAAAGGCGAAGCTTGAATTTACGGGTATGTCCCTCTTTGGCTAATGTACTTTCAAGATGGAGGAGCAACATGGCGACCGGCATTCGAACCCCTCACCCGTATGTATTTTCAATGGCATATTATAAACTTACGAGAATACTTTATTACTTGAAAGAAGTAAATATACATTAATGAGCACATATATTTTTGAAAGAATGAAGTGTTTTTAGCTAAGAATAAACTAAAAAAGTTACACAGTGCAGCTTTAAGCCTTGTGTGTGAAACCTGGTATAAGAGGCAAACAATGCTCAAATTTCCTCATTAAATGTACAAATCTAGTTAATTTTGCAACCATATTTGATGCCGTATTACACGCAGCAGCTTTAACCAGTTCAGACAGCTTCTGTTCACTGCTTCTGCACCTGGAAAACAATTTGCTTTTACACATCGGATTCCTCATGAGGGCCAATCTACGAGGAACCGACTGAGCATTGAGCTCTCTCTCAGGAAACAGAGAGAGATTTTGTTTTGCAAACGTCTGCAGGTTTGAGTGTTTGCAGGAGTTGTGTTCCCACAGTCTGAGCTCATCCGTTCACACACCTAAAGATGACATGGCATTTACTGCAATGCTTTTCTTGCTTATTTTTATAGCACAGAAGGTGTGGAGTGTATTAGTTTTTGTTTGTTTTCCCCCTATATATCCTGGGACCCAGTAATAGACTTTCGTCCACTGTAGTGGACATTATATTTTAGTGAGTTTCTGTGACATCACACATGTCACAATCTTGAGTCAGGATTTCCTTTATAGAGCACATTCAGGGCTTTGGACAGACACCAAATGTTTGGAGGTTTCACCAGGACAACAACAACTTCTTGGTCTTTAAAAATGGCTGACATTAATGTTTAGCACTCTTATGGAAATATGATAATATTTTGTAATTATAATTTAAATCTGATTAATTTTCTCATTGTTTGTTATAAATCAACATCTCAGGAAAATGTTATGGGGTTTCTAATCAAAATATGACTTTTTGTTACAAAACAGGGCATTGATTTTATAAATGTCCACTGTAGAGGACACCGGGACTTAAATCATGTTTATAAGGCATTTTGGAGACACAAACAGTAAATAGGGAAATAAAATACATATCAATATTCCTATGAAATATTACATATTATTATGAAAATGTTGCCAATTATTACTCCCCTTATTATACTTCTTTTTTTCATTACATGTTGCACCAAGAACATAATAATATGCAAATTAGATGCAATATACCGATACATTGTATTAAATGGGAAAATCCAAGTATGGCCATTTTACCCACATATTGCATAAAGTAAGATGGTATATCAAAGCATTCAGTTATATCTTTTATAACATAGCTCAGAATCATCTTTTAAAAAAGTTTGTTTTAAAAAAATCCTGAAACTTAAAAATGTATTCGTGAGTTAAAAATAAATCCCATTGTTTTTGCCTATACATGCTATTTCATTTCATTAAAAAAAATTTAACAACCGAGTCCTGGTGTCAACTTCAGAGGACATATCATAACATATGAATAAAATATAATTTTCCACAAAAATTATGTGTCCATTTGTTTCTTATGCTCTAAACAATCTAATGACATGAAAAAATACAAAATTCGAAAAACTTTTTTTTTCTGGGTCCCAGGCCATATGTCTATATGTCAGTGTCATTATTGTAATGTTATTTTCATTAACAAAATAAAAAGTCTCTCACCTAAGAAATGTGAACTTTTCACTCTTTAATTGTTCACGTGAATGTGGAGCCGCATGCTGTATATGCAACTCTATCTCACGTCCAATTCGTATGTATTTGTACGACCTCAGTCACTGTCTTAGTTGCGTTTTCTATTAATTATAAGTTTTATGTTGTTGCTACAATGGAAATAAAGGGCAACGCTTTGCCTCCGCTAGTCAACATTACAGTGTTGATACAGTGTTTACTGTCGCTTTTGTTAGGCTCTTCATGCCCCTTTGGAAAATGAACCTTGGTTTTGTGATTGATTGCTGTTTGTATTACCAGTGCTCTGACAAGTATCATGATAAATGGTTCAACTTAGTATTTTCTTTCTGTGTTTTGTTTAGACAGCTCTTTCTTTTAATAGCTGCTCTCCCTGTTTAGCATATGATGATGGATATGTAAATGTCAAACGATGAAAACGATCCCCTGAGCCAGACCTGCCCAAGGTGTGTGTGTGTGTGTGTGTGTGTGTGTGTGTGTGTGTGTGTGTGTGTGTGTGTGTGTGTGTGTGTGTGTGTGTGTGTGTGTGTGTGTGTGTGTGTGTGTGTGTGTGTGTGTGTGTGTGTGTGTGTATTTCATCTGACTGATAGCCATCTGATCTAACAGATTTGCCCTTTTCACTGTTGTGAAGAAATCAGTCTTTCTGAGAGATGAGAGAGAGTTTGAACAACCCAACAGACATGAATGCTGCCTCAGTGTACACAAAAAAAAACAAGCGCTCACACACTCACACTCTCATTCACAAACACACACTCTCACACGCATGCACACATGCACGTACACACACACACACACACACACACTCAAACACATACACACACGTTGGGTTTTCATGTTTCATGAGAACTTTCCATAGACGTATAGGTTTTTATACTGTACAAACTGTATATGCTCTTCCCTTACACAAAACCCTACCCCTAAACCTACCCATCACACACAACTACAGGCATGTTTACACTTTCAAACAACATCACCTGGTATGATTTATAAGCTGTTTTCCTCATGGGGACCAAAAACTGTCCCCACAAGGACAATGATTTTGGATATTGCCATCTTTGTGGGGACATTTTGTCCTCATAATGTAGGGTTTACCAGAACAAGACACCCCCCCCCCCCCCCACACACACACACACACACACACACACACACACACACACACACACACACACACACCAGAGAGTCTTTCACACAACATCAGCATCACTGACACTCTCTCATCTGAAGTCTTCAGATCACATTATAGGAATATTCCAGGTCAGTACCAGTTAAGCTGTACTGACAGTATCTGTGACATGTTGTCGATTTCCACAGAAAATCCTTTAGCCTGCTTTACAATGATACACTAGCAGTAAAGCCTACGGGGCGAGACACCGCAGCAGAATAATCACAAAACTCAAAGTGTAATCACTAAAGGCCAGTGAAGCTATAGCTTTCTATATGATGCATGCAAAGAAATCAGAAAGAAATGGTTTACTTAAAATACACCAAAGAGGAATGACATAAACTAATAACCAGGTTCATCCGGCTAAAAGAAGTTAAAGGACAGCTTATAGGAGTATTTTAACCATTTTTATCTTAAACAACAAACAGAACGATCCATTTAGGTGCTTTTACAAAAGGCTGAACGCAAATGCCAAGATGCACAGAGATCAGAATTTCTGATTCTAAAAATTCAAATAAAGACTCAATTGAGGCTGGTGTTATTTCAGTATAAATGAGATTGATAATTTCAGTAACATGTTATTTTAGGGTTTAATTCTCGCTATTAACTAGGTGTTTATTAGCATGCATTACAGGATATTACTAGGATATTGGCTGTTTATTAGTACTTATAAAACAAATATTAATGCTTTATTCTACATCCCTTAATCCTACCAATACCTAAACTAAACAATTACTTTACTAACTATTAAAAAGCAGAAAAATTAGGAGTTTATTAAGGCAAAAGTCATTAATACTGAATATGTGTTCCCCATACTAAAGTGTTACCAAAGTTTTACAGTTTTCATTACTTTTTAGTTCAGTTTTAGCTTTAGTTAATCAAGTTAAACTAAATAAAAATGAGAAATGTTGGCTTGGCAAGTGTAAACTATTTTTGTTATGTACTCAGGGATCAGACATTAATATAACAGCTCGCATCTAATTCGTGACTATAAAGTAACTAGCTACTCTGGTTTACAGAAAGTCTGTATTAGCATTTGTGACAAATTGCTTATATGCTCACATAAATCAGGTTGGAGAAAAGTGTTTGCTAAATGAACACATTTAAATGTGAATATTCACACAACGGCAATTTCATTTCTCTTCCTTCCATCATAAATCCTCAGCACAGATGGTTTCATATTCAGCCTTTAGTTTAAGACTGTAATTTCAATATGGATTTTCCATCACATTGTATAATATGATTAATCACAGTGATGTTCAATTAAAGACTGTTTCACAACTATTACTTATTACAGAATCACACTGGGGTTTACTAATGTCTGTTAAACAAGATCAATCATGTTCAAGACTGAGGACCAGGTCACGCTTTTTACCCTTTAAGTGAACGCTTCACTGCCTACGTTATTCTGGAAAATACATTTCTGTATAGAAACATTAAAAGCCTTGAATAAAAACATTTGAGCAATTAATGGCCAGGGGAAAATATTGTTCAATATCATATGTTGAACTTATAATGGGGCAAGTTGTCACAATGGGAAGCTGCTCATTTGCACTAATTTAAAATGAATTGTAGATTCAAGAAATTTAATTTCTTAAGTAAAAAAAAAAAGAAGTATAAAGCACAACAAAACAATACATGTATAAAGTAATTATGATTCATTTCTGGTATTCACTGCTGCATTTTAATGAATGAAACTTGAAATGACTAGTAACGTTTGTAAAGTTCTACAAAACAAAAAGTTATAAATCTTTTTGTAAGTCTACAAAAAAAAAAAGTTAATGCCCAGAACATTTTTTTGTTCATTGAACATGTTAAAGGGCAACTCCGGTGAGAAATGACCCTAGGGGTAATTAACAGATGGTTACCGAGTAGATCGTTCTCTGGGATGCGTTTTCATGAAAATCGAATGTAAAGAGTTTTATCTCTAAAAACAGATTAGCTTATAACACTAGTCTATGGGGCACCGGGTAGTGAAATTAAATTGCTAGTTAATACCACGAACAAGGCTCAAAATAGCCTCACACTAACACAGCAGCATAATGAGGGTCCCTACATGCAAACCAACGCATTGAGAACGTTGTAAGTGTACTGTGGCAAGGGGGGCGTGGTTCAGCGAGGTCTGCAGCGGGAGAGAGGGCCGCGGGACGAGCGGTAAGTGAGTGGGTTGGACGCAGATTAATAACACCTGTCTCTTGTTCTAGTAATGAGCGCGGAGACGGGATAAAACACCAGCGGAACCGGAGACCAGGGAGAGAGAGAGTCGGACTGTTGATGCGACCCACTGAGTTGTCCGGAACCCGGAAGTGCGTGACCCGGAAGCGAAACTGAGACTGAGCATTTGAGAAACAGACACACGCTGAAGTGTGCACGTTGTGATTTGAGTTATTGAGAAAATAAAGAGCATCAACAGTCCTGCCGACCCCCGTGTCCTCTTCCTTCCTCACTATATCGAACTTGCTACACTGGTGCCGAAACCCGGGAAGGAAGCAGGACAGCGCCGCCGCCATGACAACGCCCTCCGCCTCGCCATTTGCGGATATCATCAACTCCCTCGCGGTCCTCCACCAGGAACACCATAAGGCATTGCTGGACCTTCGGACCGAACAAGAGACAGGTGTTATTAATCTGCGTCCAACCCACTCACTTACCGCTCGTCCCGCGGCCCTCTCTCCCGCTGCAGACCTCGCTGAACCACGCCCCCCTTGCCACATGTACAAACAGTTTAATAAGAAGATACTTTATAAAGACAGTGCGTTACGCATTCACGGACAGCAGCCATCTTGGAAAACAGTCCACGAATGAAAATCTTTCCAAGATGGCGCCTGTACGTAAACACGTAATGTACTGTCTTTATAAAGTATCTTCTAAGTACCGTAACAGACTGGTTAAAAATGGTGGTTGGAATAAAATGCTGTGTGAACTCAACCAATCTGCATGTTCGGCACCTGAATGTTACTGGACATTGAAAAAGTACTACCTCGTGAGCAGGGACATTTTTACCCTGAACTTCATTTGAACACACAGCGTTCCACCCCAAAGTCCCTAGTCCCTGGAGAAAATTCCTGCAGTGGAAATGTATTTTAAGATTTGTCAGTGTAAATTGCTTTCAGTTAAAACAGCTCAAACATGCATTTTAGTCTGGGGCTAGCTTAAGGCTTGTCTATGAAACTGACTATTAATGCTCAGAAGAAAAGAAAAGAAAAAATCTGTTAATTTACCTATATTGGGGTAAGTTTACAATGGGAAGCTGATCATTATTTGTACACATTTGAAAAGAATGTATTCTAAAGTAAAGAACACATAACACACACAGTTTCTGCCTAAATCTGTTAATCTTGAGCAGTGTTACATCCTTCATATCTCAGAAGATTCTTTACTTTTATCATATTTATAAAAGACGCCGTACCGACTCTTTCTGAAAACAGCCGAACCTATGAAGACGTGCAGTGGGCAGAGCTAAAGAGTCACGAGCGTGCACACACACACACACACACACACACACACACACACACACGATGGCATGATCTCTGAATAACTTTCGATTCACTATACATTTGTGAACATGCACTTACGCACAGTTTGCCAACAAAACACAAACATTTGATGCAGTTTGACTCACCGCCTGCGGTTTCGTGAAGCTGAAAAAGGTTATCTTTCCATCACAACCAGAAACACACTTCTTTAGGAGACATTGTTGATTTTGTGGTCTACAAAAAATGTACAGCCGACGGCATCTGTAACCCGAACAAAGCTCGTTGATGGGCGCGCTCTTGCTCTCGCTCTGGTTGATGTGCGCTTATGCGGGAGAAGTGCCGATACAAGGATTTCGCCCTTTAGGATGTCATACAGTGTATTGGGCACAGAAATACTCCGTTATCCATCCAACTGATTTTTTGAAATTTTAACAGTAAACCAAGTCTTTAACAATAAAAGTCAGAATGCATGAAATAGCATTAGACCCAATGCCCCCCCCCCCCAAAAGAGCAAAAGCCTCTTATACTTTTTACTTCTTTTTTTTTTTTAAGTAAAAGGTATTAGGCTATTTTAACCATAATTATTTAATTTAAAACCATTATTAATAATTATTATCTCAAAGTTTTAAAGATGTATAATGTCTACATTTTTTTAAACAAATGTTTATAAATTACAAATTTCTGGCATTCACAGCCGCATTTAACAGAAAGAATGCACTAATTACACATTCTTTTCTAGATTGCATTCCTCCTCCAAACGCGGCCACAGGGATCATCTGGAGTCGCCGGGAGTCTGTTGCTCTTCAAACGAGTCCTGTCTTGAGCTCTAATGAACATTCCTCAGAAACCTCCAGTAATCCTCCGCCGCTCTCAGAGACAAACCAGGAGGATGCCATCAGCTCAGCATATGTCTCATCGCCACAGTCCACAGATGTGATGCTACTGGTGGCAACAGTAATCCTGAGACACGAGAAACACTGGAGGCCTGGCTGTAAAACAACAGCAGGGCTTTTGCTCCTTGCTGATTTGTCTGCAGCCTGTTTTGGGAGGATAAAGCGGGTTTTGTTTTCATCAGCTGCTACTATGTCACTTCTAAAGATGATGCTACATGTTCCCATATGGCTCTGAAATGTGTAGCACTTTAGTTCTGAGATGTATCAGTGGCTGATCGCAACACAATACCTGACAGAGTTTATATGAGTTTAGCGAGTACAACCCTCTTTACAACGTGAAAAGAAGCAAAGAATGATTGGATTTGACAAACCAATCCACCACCGGCCTGCGCTGCCTTCATCACGGCAGATTCAAGATGATGATGATACTGCAGGAACAACAGCTTTTCGTCATAGAATGGCCTTCTAGTTGCCAGGTCTTGCACAACAAAACTAGGCCAATGGCCTATCAAAAATCAGGGGGTGTTGGAGCTCCAAAACGTCCAACCAGACAGTGTTGGTTATCTGAGAATTGACCGTAGCCATTCACTTCCATAGTATTTTTATATACTAGAGTAATGGAAGTCAATGGCTACAATCAATTATCAATTAACACTATCTGGTTGGACATTTCAAAGCTTTTTTTCAAATAACTAAAATACATGGAACAGGAATAATACAAAATAAATAATGATAATAAAAAAACAATTAACCACCTAAAGGATTATTAGGAACACCTGTTCAATTTCTCATTCATGCAATTATCTAATCAACCAATCACATGGCAGTTGCTTCAATCAATCAATCAATCAATCAATCAATCAATCAATCAATCAATCAACTTTATTTATATAGCACTTTTACAATGCATTTAGAGGTGTGTTGCTGGTCAAGACAATCTCCTGAACTTCAAACTGAATGTCAGAATGGGAAAGAACGGTGATTTTAAGCAATTTTGAGCGTGGCATGGTTGTTGGTGCCAGACGGGCCGGTCTAAGTGTTTCACAATCTGCTCAGTTACTGGGATTGTCACCCACAACCATTTCTAGGGTTTACAACGAATGGTGTGAAAAGGGAAAAACATCCAGTATGCGGCAGTCCTGTGGGCGAAAATGCTAGAGGTCAGAAGAGAATGGGCCGACTGATTCAAGCCGATAGAAGAGCAACTTTGACTGAAATAACCACTCGTTACAACCGAGGTATGCAGCAAAGCATTTGTGAAGCCACAACACGCACAACCTTGAGGCGGACGGGCTACAACAGTAGAAGACCCCTCCAGGTACCCCTCATCCCCACTACAAATAGGAAAAAGAGGCTACAATTTGCCCAAGCCCACCAAAATTGGACAGTTGAAGACTGGAAAAAATGTTGCCTAGTCTGATGGGTCTCGATTTCTGTTGAGACATTCAGATGGTAGAGTCAGAATTTGGCGTAAACAGAATGAGAACATGGATCCATCATGCTTTGTTACTACTGTTATCCAACGCTCTCCATTGACTTTGTATTGTGTGAAGCGGTCACCTCGTCTTTTTTTACTTATAACAAAAATGTCTAAAAGCTGATATGTGACAAGGTGTGCAGCAAACAAGCTAAAAAACACATAACTACGTTTTTATAAGCTGTTGACCACAAAAAAACTAGCGTTTAAGGAGACAAAAGTGGATACAGGCAATAAGACGTGAAGCTTCAGCCGGAAGAATGGGTCAAATTTGGGATCCTGACACTCAGTATGTCTCAGTATGTCTACGTGTGCGGTAAACATGTTTTCAAATATCCAAATGTCAGTTTTATATATTATATTTCCTGTCGCTGATTACTTTCCCCTCCAGTGGGTGTAGTTCTCAGTGTAATCTGAAATGACAAGGAGGCCGCTTCCCGCAATAGAAAGTCAATAGAGACGGTTAGTTTGTTTTCTCCCCCGGTGGGCGTGGCTTTCAGATTATGACGTGTGTCGCTCTGTCTCCATCCCTTTATTACCACCATGTACCCATCCTCTGATGGCTACTTCCAGCAGGATAATGCACCATGTCACAAAGCTCGAATCATTTCAAATTGGTTTCTTGAACATGACAATGAGTTCACTGAACTAAAATGGCCCCCACAGTCACCAGATCTCGACCCAATAGAGCATCTTTGGGATGTGGTGGAACGGGAGCTTCGTGCCCTGGATGTGCATCCCAACAAATCTCCATCAAAATTTCTAAAGAATGCTTTCTGCACCTTGAAAATATACTAAAAATATACTATGGAAGTCAATGGCTAAAGTCAATTATCAATGCAACGTAGAATTAAGGCAGTTCTGAAGGCGAAAGGGGGCAAACACAGTATTAGTATGGTGTTCCTAATAATTCTTTAGGTGAGTGTATGTTTAGATAGACATTTTAAAAACAAAACAAAAAAAAGTATTATTAGGTAATTCCATATTAGTGTCCAGAGTCATAATTTTTTTTAAATGGTTATAGTTTCTTATTATTTTAATAATTTGTTACTCATTGTCATGGATCACACGATGTTATAGGCCATAATAATATAATATTATATGTAAAAAGTGTCTCATAATAGCTGAAAATCATAATATTTTGTTGTTCGAATTAGTCTTTTGTGTGTGTGTGTGTGTGTGTGTGTGTGTGTGTGTGTGTGTGTGTGTGTGTGTGTGTGTGTGTGTGTGTATCAAGTGTAATCTAAATATTATTATTTGACTTTTCTTTGGGTAATATTTTATTTATAAAAGCCCTAAATAGTAATTTTCCTAATTATGAAATATTAAATTGTTTAAAAATAACTTTAATCTTATAAAAATGTGTCCATAAATATTGCGTCAGCTCTGTTACCGTACCATACTTTGCCCTTAACCCTTTCATGCATGGTGTCCACATTTGAGGACAGTTAATCTAACTCCATTTTAAGGTCATTTCTCATGGTTATTTTCTCCAAACCACTCGAGGGCAGTGTCAGTAGACTGACAGCAGTATTATAACAGTGGCTACTGTCTTGTATTACAAATATTCATTGCTTGATGACATCATTAATCCAAGATGGCTGACAGCGGTAGCCGTGTGCCAAATCCCCCAGGCATATCTGTGAAAAACTTTTATACAAGGGGTTCAATTGAGCTAAAAAAATATTAGTATGTACAGTAAAGTATGATGAATATGTTAGTATTTTATAAACTAAAATTTAGAGTAAAATATCATTTTTATGCACCAAAAAATAACTGTCCACGTATGTGGACGTCATGCAACAGTGGAGTCAGATTGCATAAAGTCTGATTTCTGTAACCTGCTAATAAATGTGTTCTATTTTTAATGTTATGATTTGTCTTATATTTCAATAAAAGAGACATTAAACAAATATATCAACATAACCATTAAAAATGACATTATGGCATTAAATGGCAACCTTACACATACATACCGACACAAATCTGAATTTTGCAGGGACAGCACAGGTCAAGCACTCAGTCCAGAATAATAGAGAATATATCAGAGGACAGTGGAAGTGACAGGGACAGCAGTGATGACGAGTATGGGCCAGCAAAACCCAGCTCTAGGTTTCCACATATATGTAACTACTGTTATAATTCCTACAATATGTGTTTGATTGTTATTATATTATATATCAGTGGTTCCCAAACCTGTCCTGGAGGACCCCCAGCATTGCACATTTTGTATGTCTCCCTAATCAGACACACCCACTTCAGGTCTTGCTATCTCTACTAATGAGCTGATGAGCTGGATCAGGTGTGTTTGATGAGGGAAACATGCAAAATGTGCAGTGCTGGGGGTCCTCCAGGACAGGTTTGGGAACCCCTGTTATATATTATTGTTTTTAATAACTGGGCTGATATATATAGCATAACATTCCATAATAAAAAAACACAATGTTCCATTTTGTCATCTGTGTCTTTATGTCCCATTCCACGGCTTAGTTGCATGGTGACCATACTGACCATACGTGGACAGTTAAATCACTATATATTTGAAAATTATATAAAGCCCCATTTGCATGCAATATGCATCATGGTCCATGATGATCCAGCTGAGACTGAAAGTACCAAAAGACTGAATTAGATGCTGGATAAAACTACATTAAGCATCTTTAACCATCGGCAGAATACATGCGGTGTAAAAGCCGCTGTCAGGTGGCTCTGGAGGAGAATTGATTCGGGCCACAGACGGATCAGATCCCTGAGGAGCAGAACAGGATTCGGCTGTCAGATGGATTAGACTCACGCTCATTAGTGAGCAGTGTGTGCTGGGTAACAGATGCTGCTCTGGTGAACGTGTGGACGCTTTACTCAAACACTAGACCTGCAAATTAGCATTCAAGTGCAAACACACAGACGAGCTTTAGTTAATTACACACACACCTCTGTGTGAAGAACACTTTAATTTACAGTTGTGTAGTGGACACACACACACACCACCATCTGAACCCTGACAAACACACACTCATATACATCCGGTCCATTGGCTCTGTTTCAAACCCTAGTGAGCTGTCTACATAGGTAACTATACCTTCTAAAGGGACATTTGACATGCATTGGAGGGAGAGAAGTGATTCTTTAAAGGAGCTATACAAGTCTTGATTTTGATTGTGGGTGCTCCTACAACAGGTTTTCATGCTTAAATGTTCAAAAGCACATTATTTTTATCATATTCTCGATTGTTGCAGCTCCTCTCTTCCCAGTCTGTCAGTAACGCCCCGTTTAGTTTTTGTCTCTATGAAGCCCCTCCTCCTGTAAAGCGCAATGTGCTCTGATTGGTCAGCTGGGCCCTAATCACAAGTTTTTCAACACACTACTAACTAACCCGCCCCTTTATTTTGCATATGCCTTGGGTAGGAATTATTTAAATGAGGAATATTGTGTGTTCAGAAACAGTGGCACTGATATTGAGAAGAACTCCTGCTGGAGAGAGATCAAAATCCAACACAAAGAGCTGCTAGTTTCATCTTCTCCAGGTCAGGACGTCCGTATGTCCACTGGAGGTGAGAAATAAAAGCCATCGGCCCAGATATAAGGTATATTATTTGGCTGTTTCCTGCTTCATTTCTCACAGGCACACGCACTCTTTGTGCACACAGTGTTCTTCATTGGCCTCATACAGTGAGAGTTGATTGTATTGCCTGAAGATTCAGTGTCACTGCTGATCTAATGATGAGACATGCCTCTGATATATATCCTTTGTATGTACCGTATGTGCTCCAACCGGTGAATCACAAGAAACCCTTCAACATCACACTCTACTCAAATATAGAAAAATTATTTTGTACAAATAACGTGGCACTATTTTAAACAAAATGCAATATTTTAATATATCAATTTTTTATTTTAGTATTATGGTAGTATTTGTTGTATTGAATTTAGTTAGTTTTGTGCTTCAAAACAAAAAGAAAAAAAGCCAAACTACCAAAACCAAATTGTAAGGGGCTTAAAATAGGTTTCATTATTTTACTTGCAAAAGTGATACTAAATTGTAAAATAAATTTCTTAAAAATGTATATTTTATAATACACACTATATATAGGTGAAGTCATGGGCGTCGGAACCATTGTGTGTGTGTCTGGGACAAGACCCACCCAGCATGTTAAACGCTTTATTTCCCCTTTTCTAATATTTACTCTTTTTTATTGAAAATAAATAGCCTACTTTTTCCGATCTGATATGTGATGGGGAAAGGGAGTAGAGCGAGTGTGGCAAAAGACGGATTCGAACCTATGATCGATTTGCGTCAAAATTTGATGCCATGCATCTCTTACCCCTAGACTATAGACGCGGTAAATAATTCAGTGATTTCTGTCATTTTGTCTGTCCCAATCAATCGTTTAGTAAACGGCACTTTTTCTATCAGGGCACGGAGCATAATAAACATGCAATCTGTGCATGTTTATCAGTGAAACTGTTGATTTATAGGCTATGGCAGTTAAATGAATATAGCCTTTTTATTAGACTATTGGTATTGACTACTTGAGGTCTTTTTTGGTATAGGAAAGGGATATGGCCTCAAACGCACCATAATGCAGGAAATCACATGGAGAACCCCCAGACACTCCGCAAAACAATTGCCCCACCTATAATATTTTTCACCAGCCGCTACTGCCCACCCACTTTTTATTTGCTTCCGACAACCCATGGGTAAAGTGAATAACACTGATTATCTCTTCATTATGGCACCTGTCAGTGGGTGGGATATATTAGGCAGCAAGTGAACATTTTGTCCTCAAAGCTGATGTGTTTTGAGAAGCAGGAAAAATGGGCAAGCATAAGGATTTGAGCGAGTTTGACAAGGGCCAAATTGTGATGGCTAGACGACTGGGTCAGAGCATCTCCAAAACTGCAGCTCTTGTGGGGTGTTCCCGGTCTGCAGTGGTCAGTATCTATCAAAAGTTCTCCAAGGAAGGAACAGTGGAGAACCAGCGACAGGGTCATGGGCGGCCAAGGCTCATTGATGCACGTGGGGAGCGAAGGCTGGCCCGTGTGATCCGATCAAAAAGACGAGCTACTGTGGCTAAAATTGCTCAAGAAGTTAATATTGGTTCTGATAGAAAGGTGTCAGAATACACAGAGCATCGCAGTTTGTTGCGTATGGGGCTGCAGTCAGGGTGCCCGTGCTGACCCCTGTCCAACACCGAAAGCACCAACATTGGCACGTGAGCATCAGAACTGGACCACAGAGAAGGTGGCCTGGTCTGATGAATCCCGTTTTCTTTTACATCACGTGGATGGCCAGGTGTGTATCCATCACTTACCTGGGGAACACATGGCACCAGGATGCACTATAGTAGAAGAAAACAAGCTGACAGGGGCAGTGTGATGCTTTGGGCAATGTTCTGCTGGAAAACTTTGGGTCCTGCCACCCATGTGGATGTTACTTTGACATGTAACACCTACATAAGCATTGTTGCAGACCATGTCCACCTTTCATGGAAACAGTATTTCCTGGTTGCTGTGGCTCTTTCAGGAGGATAATGCTCCTGCCACAAAGCAAAAATAGTTCAGGAATGGTTTGAAAAGCACAACAACAAGTTTGATGTGTTGAGTTGGCCTCCAAATTCTCCGGATCTCAATCCAATCAAGCATCTGTGGGATGTGCTGAACAAACAAGTCCGATCCATTTTTATGCCACTACATTAAACATTTTATGTATTACAAGCCTATTTTCATTTGTGATTAAATATGACCTTGACATTCCCAGATATTGTAAACCTGTTTACACTGAGCCGATATTCAAATCTTATGTTGGTCAGAGTTGTCATTACCTATAAAAACCACTTACAAAATTTGAGTTTGCTATTTACCAGAAGCAAAGCCTGATGTTAACCATGCCTCCAACAAAAGACCTCAAAATACTTTGGACAAAACTCAAAAAATGTATGAAGGAGTATAGTATGTATGGCGTATGGAGGGGCCAAAAAATGATTTATTAAGTTTACTAGCACATTGTTTAAATAAGAGTGTACATTAATTAAAAGAACGCAAGACAATCTGTCTGCCAACTGAAGCTCAACAGAAGTCGTGACAACAGGAAAACAACCCAAAAAACCCGAACGAAACCAACAACAGAATGACTTCGGGGAAAAAACCTTCTGGAATGAAACAATCAGAATCCTGACCTCGAATGCCACTGAGACGATGTGGTATACCACCTCTATGAGAAAGCTAATTCACACCAGATATCTCAAGGAAACTGCTAAAATAAATCCACTTAGGAGCTAAATTCCTCTTGACCATGTGCAGGTCAGATGCACAATTACAGTAAAACTCTGTGTGGAGGTGCTTCCAAGTAAGTTACAGAAATTACTAAATGTCACAGCTCTATATATAAAGTTTGTAATATATTCAGCTTTATCCACATACATACAGTATAGTCACTTAAAGCAATATATACTGTATAGCAAAACTGCCTCTTTTTATTTGGTTAGATTTTGTTTTATTAATAACTATTTAAAATAACCATCTATTATAATACCTTATATATATGTGTGGGTAAGGAAAGTATTCAGACCCCCTTACATTTTTCACACTCTGTTATATTGCAGCCATTTGCTAAAATCATTTAAGTTATTTTTTTTCTCATTAATGTACACACAGCAGCCCATATTGACAGAAAAACACAGAATTGTTGACATTTTTGCAGATTTATTAAAGAAGAGAAACTGAAATATCACATGGTCCTAAGTATTCAGACCTTTTGCTCAGTATTTAGTAGAAGCACCCTTTTGATCTAATACAGCCATGAGTCTTTTTGGGAAAATGCAACAAGTTTAATTTGGGGATCCTCTGCCATTCCTCCTTGCAGATCTTCTTTATTACTGTCAGGTTGGATGGTAAATATTGGTAGACAGCCATTTTCAGGTCTCTCCAGAGATGCTCAATTGGGTTTAAGTCAGGGCTCTGGCTGGGCCATTCAATGTCATAGAGTTGTTGTGAAGCCACTTTTTTGTTATTTTAAGCTGTGTGCTTAGGGTCATTGTCTTGTCGGAAGGTGAACCTTCGGCCCAGTCTGAGGTCTTGAGCACTCTGGAGAAGGTTTTTGTCCAGGATATCCATGTACTTGGCCACATTAATCATTCCCTTGGTTGCAACCAGTTGACCTGTCCCTGCAGCTGAAAAACACCCCACAGCATGATGCTGCCACCCCCATGCTACACTGTTGGGACTGTATTGGACAGGTGATATTTTTCTCCCCACATATTGCTTAGAATTAAGGCCAAAAAGTTCAATATTGGTCTCATCAGACTAAAGAATCTTATTTCTCACCATCTTGGAGTCCTTCAGGAGTTGTTTAGCAGACTTTCATGTGTCTTGCACTGAGGAGAGGCTTCTGTCGGGCCACTTTGCCTTAAAGCCCCAATTGGTGGAGGGCTGTAGTGATGTTAACTTTCTACAACTTTCTCCCATCTCCCAACTGCATCTCTGCATCTCAGCCACCGTGATCTTTGGGTTCTTCTTTACCGCTCTCACCAAGGCTCTTCTCCCCCAATAGCTCAGTTTGGCCGGACGGCCAGCTCTAGGAAGGGATCTGATCGTCCCAAACATCTTCCATTTGAGGATTATGGAGGCCACTGTGCTCTTAGAAACCTTAAGTGCAACAGATTTTTTTTTAACCGTGACCAGATCTGTGCTTTGCCACAATTCCGTCTCTGAGCTCTTCAGGCATTTCCTTTGACCTCATGATTCTCATTTGCTCTGACAAGCACTGTGAGCTGTAAGGTCTTATATAGACAGGTGTGTGGCTTTCCTAATCAACTCCAATCAGTATAATCAAACACAGCTGGACTCAAATGAAGGTGTAGAACCATCTCAAGGACGATCAGAAGAAATGGACATCACCTGAGTTAAATATATGAGTGTCACAGCAAAGGGTCTGAATACTTAGGACCATGTGATATTTCAGTTTTCCTTTTTTTTTATCTGCAAAAATGTCAACAATTCTGTGTTTTTCTGTCAATATGGGGTGCTGTGTGTACATTAATGAGAAAAAAATTAACTTAAAAGATTTTAGCAAATGGCTGCAATATAACAAAGAGTGAAAAATTTAAGGGGGTCTAAATACTTTCTGTACCCACTGTATATATAGCAAATCTCAACTGCTTAATTACTTGCATCATTGTAAACTGTAAATTATATTATCTTCCATCTCTAATATACTAAATGTGGCTCCAAGTCATGAAGACGTTAAGATATAAACATTAGCATCATGATTTTTTGTAAAGCTGCTTTGAAATAATGTGTATTGTGAAAAGTACTATACCGTTAGATTTGACTAAATGACCCCTTTTTGTTTGTTCTGGTTCAGTACTATAATATTTCTCACCTTAAACTCCGTCTCTATGTTGGCGAGTCGTGCGAGTTCGTTGCTGAGCTCCAGAGCCGTCAGTACGGGATCTTCACTGGACAGCGCCAGGTAGGCGGCGCTGGCGAGCCCTTTGTATGCGTTCATGCGTGATCTCGAGTGACTGAAAGAGTCACGTCTCTGTTTCTCCGTGCACTCATAGCACTTGCAAAAGTAGTCGTGCGGGCGCTCGATCCTGGCGCCCTTCATCAGCAGGATGTGTACGATCTCGTACTCCTGACAGTGAGCGGCCAGAATCACTGGCGTCACGTCGTGCGAAAAACGCGTCCCGTCCTCGTCATAGGCGTAGAAGTCATCGTCCCTCAGTTCCTGCTCCAGCGGGCTCAAAGTCAGTCTCAAGCCACCCGCGAACGCCGGATGAGCCAGTATGGCCTCCACGATTCGCACGTAACCTTTGCTGATTGCCAAAAGAAGCGCGTCGCCCACACGCGCCATTCCGTCTTTCTTCAGGAGGAGCTCTGTGACCTCCAGGTGCTCGTTGCCGACTGCCAGCTGCAACGCGTTCTGACCCATGTAGTCCACGCAGTTGAAGTTGAGCGTTTTGGATTCGTCCAGCATCTTTCGGACAACAGGAATGTTTCCGTACTCCGCCGCATCGAGGAAACGCTCCTCCTCCGCTGTGAGGCTGGATCCACGTTCATTGAACATGTAGGCGGGGCCTCGGATGGCCTGCCGACGACCCTTCTCTCGCAGGGTGGTGTGCCTGCGATGCATGACCTCTGACCTGAGAAAAAGTTAAAAAAAAAAAGATTAGTCTTATTTGTAATGAGATACAGAAAATTCTATAAAGAACTTGACTTTATCCATCAATAAGTTAAATATACACTACTTGGGGAAGTTGTATGGTTAGGGAGTCGGACTTGTAACCCGAAGGTCGCAGGTTCGAGTCTCAGTACCAAGGAATGTAGGTGGGGGGAGTGAATGAACAGCACTCTCTCCTTCTCTCATTACCCAGAACTGAGGTGGCACCTAGCCCCCAATGGTTGTCCATGGTGTGTGTGTGCACTTGGATTGGTGAAATGCAGAGCTTGTTTGTGAATGTTAAAGGTCTTTAAAGTTTCAAAGGTCCAAGGAGAGATCAATGGAGTTATTGAATAAAGAACCAAGAAAGAACCATCTGAAACGAATGATTCCTCACTTCCTGCACGAACCTATGTAGGTTTGTAACTAATTTGCATAGTGCCAGAGTAACGGAGGCCAGCTAGTAGTTGCAGTGCGAGTAAACCTCACTCCTCTGACCTCCAGAGACGCGGTTACAGCCTTTAGCATCCTTATTAGAGCGTCCGACTCTCATGCCAGCAGACCCGGGTTCAAGTCCCACTTAGAGCGGCCAGTTCGAACAGGAGGGATTACACCTATGGTCTTCATTGCCACCCATGGACAACGTCTCCTTTGCCCCGCCCCTCAGACACTCTGATATCTGAGACTGGAGCAATCTGTTTTTTTGTTGTTCATATCATGAAGACGCTCCTGTGAAAGAAAATCCACTTCCAAAGGATGAGAACCATAAGGTAAAACTGAGGTCATTGTTACGGTTTGTACCACTGTGTATCAACTATCAAGGGCTGAGGACGATCCGTAGCTTAAATTCAGATATGCTAATGGCCGTTTGGTTTCCAACACACACTGTAAGCAGTCAACGAATCATAACAGACTGGGCCATCTGACCAGTCAGAGCAGAGCAGCTTACAGAGAGTTTAGAGAGACTGAGCCATTGATTGAAATGTTTTAGACACTGTGAGAAAATAACTGATGCAATATATTAAAAAATACTATGACAGTAATGATACTAAAATAACATTGGGAAAATAACACAAACTAGTAGTAAAAGGCTACAGTTAAAAATTTTAAATGAGTATTTTTAAAGAGGTGGTTGCATGCGATTTCACTTTTTTAAACTTTAGTTAGTGTGTAATGTTGCTGCTTGAGCATAAACAGTCTCTGCAAAGTTACAGCGCTGAAAGTTCAATGCAAACGGAGATATTGTCTTTTAAAGTTATGGAAGTTTATTGCCTACAAAAACATCCGGTTTGGACTACAAAGAGCTTCTTCCTGGGTTGGTGACATTATAAACCCTTGCTATTAACATAAACATTGCCCTAGGTGTGACTTCTGCCCATAATGGTAAGGGGCGTGATGTTTTCGGACAACCTGTGCTTGGCACTTCAGCCAATAAAAATACATGAAACTACATTTGGCCATCTAACCAATCTAAGACCATTGCGTTTTTCGAATGGAAGCAAACAAAGACAGTTTAAAAGACAGTGGAGACAGCGGTGTGGAATAAAGGTAAAATATAAGAAAAATACACCGTTTAAAAAAAAAAGTATTAAGACATGTTATACTGCGCCACATAAACACAAAAAACATGGAACCACCCCTTTAATTCAACTAGTCTAATCTGCTCTGTTCACTGCACAGCATGAGATTCAATCTGTGACTGTTTGCCAATAGACTGACTGTATAAAACGGCCAATCACAGCTCTGCTCTTAGCCATTGCTAACACCAATCTGACCTCAGATTGAACCAATAATCAATGACATCAGTGATCAGCTCGGGGTTGCAGCTTTTTCAATGGCTCTCACACCGTTATGCATGTGATGTTCAAGATTGGGACCAAAAGATAAGAAATTACCATGATTTCAACACTTCGGGGATAAAATACAAAGACTTGAGTTTTGTTATTTGTAGACGAGTATGAGAGTGGATATAATCACACTTTAAAAAAGGCATGATGATTGCAAAATGCAGATGCTATATTTGTTTAAAAATCACATCAGTCTTGCCTGAAATTGTGCATGTACAAAAGCGCCTCTGGAGAAAATCAATTTATTCAGTACCAACCAGTTACACACACACACACACACACACACACACACACACACACACACACACACACACACACACACACACACACACACACCTAATGCAGTATAGAAATGGAAATATACACACAAACACATGAAACATACATGTGCAGCGAGCCGATCAATATGTCGTCTGGTACATACTTTGCTACTCTGAACATTTTATTTCCAAATGCTCTTAAACTCTGTCTCTGGTTGAGAC
This sequence comes from Pseudorasbora parva, assembly GCF_024679245.1. Lineage (NCBI taxonomy): Eukaryota > Metazoa > Chordata > Actinopteri > Cypriniformes > Gobionidae > Pseudorasbora > Pseudorasbora parva. The sequence goes on along the minus strand of NC_090182.1, from coordinate 7,926,239 downwards.
ATTTCATGCAGCAAATTGCAGCAAGTCACAAATTGCTACAAAAACAAAAACACTGTCTGCTTTTATACAAATACACACGCATACACAAACTCAGAGAGAGAAAATGTAAAGTTTGCCAGCTCCACACATCAACGCAGCATGTGTTGTTTAATTAGTGGTGTATGTAAAGTCAAGCATAACCATTACTCCTGCTCATATTTATATTTGTGGTGTGATAAAAACTTTAAAAACTAAATACTAAAGTTTGTGTGTGTGTGTCGCCTTGCAGCGTTTGTGAATGCTTCTTCAACGACCTAAAAATGCACTAGCAACAGCATGGGAACCATCTGCCAATGCTCATGAAAACCACTTCTTCATAAACTGTAAAATTGTAGTTATGTCTAGTTTAGAGGGGTGGGCCACCAGTTAACTTACACTGTGCTCCTCAGAGACAAATGAAAGGCTGAAGTGATAAAAAAAGACAGCAGAAGATGATTACACAGCGCTCTGAGACATCAAACGAGAAGGTGAAAATGGAACTCGTTCAAACAGCCCAAGTACCCTGAGGGACATGAAAGAGCGTCGCACTCAAGAGAGGGAGCCATGTTGAGCGCAGACAGACAGCTCTGTGTGTGTGAGGTCAGTAAGATCCTCGAGATACGTCTGTCTCTCTCTCTCTCACACTGTTACAGGTGCACAAACTGCATGTGTTTGCATACGTTGTGCTTCTAGCGGTGTTTGATTAAACCAGTGCGATTTCTGTGGCACAACTAGAGGCACCAAATGGAATTGCAAAACAAACATTCTTATACATTATAATGTAAAACACACACACACACACACACACACACACACACAAAATCATGTCAAAAAGATTTCAGACACCAGCTATACGTTTGCTGCTGCGGAGTGCTTGCTAGGTGCTTTGAGATGGTACATTGTGCACTGGTGAAATATCATTAGCTGCATTTACAGGAACCCTAATAATCAGTGTAATCAACCTAGTAGCACAGTCTGAACTATGAATAAATGTCATGAAATCACATCAGTCGGAGTTAATTGGCCAAATCCGATTAGAATATATTTCGGATTGTAAGAGGTAGTTAAACCGTCCCTAATACATTTGATAGGACATATAAACACTTGATTGGATTGACAACCAAAACTGGAAAGTTCTGCAGAAGCGCAATCATGTAAAAATGACGTTCTGTTGATGTTTGGTCTTGGCAGAATAAATCTGTTTGCTGCTGTTGCTGATATTGCTGCTGCTGCGGAGCAAGTACTGGACTTGCTATTGCCAGTACCAACATAACATGCTGCTGTGAGCAAAATCAGACAAGCTGCTGCTGTACAATATAGCATATATGAATAACCTCAGATCTATAAAGGTGCAGCTGGAGAAGGTGGAGAGTTTCTGATAGCGTGCTGTAACTGCTATAGCAAATGCTGACCAAGTATTTGAAGGTTGAGCAGTGAGCTCATTGGCTACTGATACAGCAGGAACCAATCAGCTGTGCCCTTTAGAGAATGATGTGGCAGCAAACAAATTGAGTCAAGGACCTATCAGTCTGTGCCAACCTGCAAAAAATGCTTTTCTTATCTTGTTTCTAGGCCAAACATCTAAAAATCCTGAAAACAAGAAGTATTTAGTAGACAAGCAAAAGTAATTGTCTTGGTTTGAGAAAAAACTAACTCAAAATTAAGAGAGTTTTTGCTTAAAATAAGCAAAATAATCTGCCAATGGGGTAAGTAAAATAATGTTGTTTTAAGATTAATTTTTACTTGTCCAGTAAATGTTTCTTAATGTAAGAATTTTTAGATATTTTGACTAGAAACAAGACAAAAATACTAAGTAAGAAAAGCATTTTGTGCAGTGCATCTAGAGTTTCAAATCAGAACTTTGTATTACAGTTTTTCTCAATTGTTTACACACATTTTCTGAAAGCATGCCTCATATTCTCAGAACTCTACACACAAATCCCAAAAAACACACACAATGGGCAAAACCCCTCAATTCTCCTGCAAAATGAAATTTTATTTCTTCTCAAAATGGGATTTTGTTTTCAAATGACACACACAAACCATCATAAGTATAGACATTTATAAGACCCAGCTGAACACTGATGTGCTCAATGTAAAACACTATGATGAATGGAAAACACTTCTCCATTCATCATAATGACTTAGGCCTTTTTTTGGTTCAGTGTTACACTTACTACAGACAGTACAAACATAAGTGTGTTGTAAAATATTTGAGAATATTGTTTTTATACTCAGAACACACAAACACGGTAACATTTTATTTTATTTTTCCTGCAAAAACAATGAACACAGTGTACATCCCATTCCCAACCAACACAAAGTTGCACATACACTACATACAAAACAACAGAAGAATTTACTGTATACAGTTACAGTAAAAAAAAAAAAAAACCTAGGCCATCCTTAAAAATATTCTTGTTTGCCGTAACCCGACCGACCCTGTCAATTTAGCGCCGACTCAATTATTATTATTTTTTTCCCTTTTAGTCCGACCGACTTGCCGGTTGTAAATTGCATTAAGACCGACCAATTTCTTTTTTACTCTTCAAACATCTAATACAAAAGTAATAAAATAATATGAATATATTTTAGTAAGTATTATAAATATATAAATTGCCTGGGTCTACATACGAAGGCTACGTTCTTTATTTTATAGAAAAACCCGTGACGTCATCTATGTTTACACTAAGGTTAACGGATGTCTATGCTATGGCCTGCACGTGCGTTCGTTTCGGCTCATTTTCTCATTCACTGTAACGTTAGACTATTAAAGCCCTGTCGGAGATTTCGCCGCATTGTGTTGACAGGAGTCAGGACCATGGACACGTTACACACAGGCAAGTGCACTGCAGAGGGGAGGGCTTTCGGGGTTTGAACCCTTGCCCTTTTTGAAAATTAATCAAAAGTGCCCCTCTCAACATTCATCATTACTATATTGTGGCCAATAAAACAGAATTTGAATTATAATTAATATAACAACGTGTACAAAACAGTAACAAATGGCGGAAAAGCCGTTTATCTTGTCTCTGTCAGTCTGAAATATCGTTGTCATAACGCGTTGCTATGGGTAGCGTGTGTTTAGCTCGACCGCAGCGCGAGGTGGGAGCGGCGGCACTGGTTGTAACTTGAAAATTAATGCTTTATGTAAAGTTCTTTCGATGGATACACGTGCTGGCTCCTCAAAGACAGGCTACACTACAACAGCGATAATAAAAGAAAAACGTGGGCAAAACGGTCTATCTTTGTAAAGTGTGTTCAATGCATGCGAGTGCTGCCGTATGACCAGTCATTTCGCCGTCATCACCCAGTATATTCGCCAGAAGACGCGAATGAGAACTCTGCAGTGTGAGAAGCTGTCTCTCTTCGCTGGTACAAAAGCGCGCGCACGTCTCACAGCGCGCAAATATTGAGTTCTTCAAGTCTTGCGCTTCAACGGACAAACTCACACAAAAAGTATGTCAACATGTCGATCTTGATGAGTATCCAAGCAGACATAGTCTGATGCCTTAAGTGAACTGTATACAGTCGAGAAAGACGAGCATATCCCTGTATTACCTGAAAAGACGAGCATATCCCTGTATTAGGTCTTATAAGGGCAGTAGCCTAAAAGTTTGGGAAACACTAATTTAGTGAATGGCTGTGGCTCGACGGCAGGAAAAACAATCCAAACAATCACGATTTTTAAACCTTTTTCATTATTAATGTTAATCAAATCTATTATTCTAAATGTAGGCTGTCAAGAAGGAGGAAAGAGGGGCAGTGTCTCTTCAAAAAAACAGAGACAATACATAATATTACAAAAATAAAATAACGTCTGAAAAAAATGCTCTGCCATTGTCTGTGATGTTTGTTTACTTTAATATTTACCAGTAAAGAGAAGGTTATAGCTGCTTAATTAATTGAATTCATTAAAAAAAAAAATTTTAATATTTAAATACACTAGTCTATATCACCATATGCGTTGGTTTAGCAACAAGTGCAAGCCACTTCAGAGACACAGATAGTTGCGTGTTCTGAGTTAGCACAATCGAGCGTAAAAATACGAATACATATACATATCATATACAATACATATCACTGGAAAATACTAAAACGGGAACATAGCGGGAAAAGAGCTAAATTACGTGAGAAACCCGGAAAAAAGGGAGGGTTGACAGCTATGAGTAAATGACAGCTAGCGGTGGTTGGAACATTTTCTTAATGAATGCACCTAAAATGTATGCAATAAACATGTTTTTGACAAATATTTCAATTTGTTTGTGGTCTATATAGCCTGCAATTAGCCTATGCGCCCGAAGGCACGGCTTGAAGACCCAGTCAGTTTAAATTCATACCTACGTAATCCCCATCACCAAAAATTTACTTTTTTTTTTACATTAAAATTTGAAGAAAAAAAATTTGACCTACCTACCGACCCTTTTTTTTTATTTTTTTTACTGTTACTGCAAACCAAAATATTTTTAAGGATGGCCCTATGCTGCATCCCCCTGTTGCCCTTTTATGCTAAAGCGCTGATTGCTAATCGTAAAACTGTGTGACGAGTGTTTGCCCTTGTGATGAGTAAGTGTGCATAATTTGAATGGCAGTGTGCTCTTATGAAAACAAGATATTTTCTGCATGAAAATTGTGTCAAAAGCAGAGAATTGTGTGTAGTGTTTTGAAAAAAGTGTGTTTTAGAGCTGCAATTTGAGTGTAAAGCAGGAACTGTGCTTGTAGTTTAGCAGAATTGGTTCAGGGGGTCGGTGAATGAGTTACATGTTGTGGACATTGTGTCTCAAGTACAAGAATTTGTGTGTAAACAATTGAGAAAAAGTGTAATGACATATGACGCATGGAGAGATCTGTTGTTGAATATAGTGTTATAAATGACCATCGTGTCAATCTGAAATTCTCATTACACTCATTGTTTGTGAAGTGGTGTAGGACAGTCTATATTTCCACAGATGGCTTGTCTTAGGTGCAAAAAGTACAATATTTTACTGCTTGATAAGTATAAGCAGTACAGCACAAAGCTTTGTGGGCTCGCTGTCTCCTAATTAGGACCTAAAATAGATAAATATTAACTCTGATTTTTAAAACAAAGAAAATGATGATTAGTATGCCCCCGCAGTGGGAAACTGTATATTAGTGCTTTAGCATCACCTTTTGTTTTCTCTCTACACTATTCTTCCAAACTTACTCCACTGACATGTCAGGCTGCTTAAACAAACAGATGGCTTTTTTTGAAAGCATCGTCAGGAAGTGAAACTACCAATGACTTACAGTGAACATCAAACTGGCACAGGAGAAGGCATGTATGACACACAGCTGCTTTAATGACTATGATGTGCTTGAGTCTGATCTGACAGATCAGGATTAAAATGAGAGAAGTTTAAACAGGGAATGAATTATGAGCCCATCCATATGGAGAAAATGTGGAACTGATTATCTGGAAGGACACACACCCACAGAGAATTAATTATATGCAAACTCTGTCATCTATCCTTTCATCCTACTGTACTATATATCACCTTTCATTTTTCTCTCTTCTCTCTTGTACCAACATCAGCATAGAAATTGAGTTTTTGCTCCTCATCAGCACAAAGAATGAAAGGACCAGCTGGAATCACAATGAGAGAGGAAGACTACAAGCCAGAGAAGAGACACAGATGAAACAGAGCGGAAAGACTAGATAAAAGAAGAGATGACCCTCTTTACAAACGCTCTGAAATTATGGCGGTTCTGTTGATATTTTATACTTGGAAAAAATGAAGGGAACAAACAAGGAAGAAGCTGTGACCAGGAAGTGACTAGGGTTATAAACATTAATAAAAACAGTAATATTATTAAAACCGGTAATATTTAATGAACACTGGAAGTGACCGGCTCCAACTTAATATACAAAACAATCAAGAGCGGAAAACGCAGTCTACAGGAGGAGCTCCCTTCTTAGGCAGCATCCTATCTGATATGGCACCTATTCGAAACACACTACATAGTGCACTCCTCGCGTGAAGCACACCAGTACAGTCTTGACTTTGGCATGTTTCTAATCCAACCGTACAATAAGCTAAGCATAAAAATACACTACAGACATACATAATTATCTGACTATATAGTCTATTTTGTAACAGACTTTTTAGCAATACTTTTCTGGAATTGTCTATTATAAGAATGCATTTGTAGATGGATGTGACTTATTCAAACTAAGTTGTAATATAGGGACGGAGCAATTATTATAAATGAGCAGAATTTAAATGTAAAATACATAAATGCAAATTTTCCCATTATAAACCACATTTTAAGGCATAAAGATGTGCCTTAAAATGTACCCCCCCGAGATTCCCTATATGGTTTTATTTTTCATCTTTTTTAAGGCTGTCTTTATCTTCTTTTTGTATCTATTGTCGATACTCTGTTTTGCTGTTATTATATTTGTAAGATTATGTGTTTTCATGATGAGTATAAAAGCTATATTCAAAGAGATATAGCCAAAAACTAAATATTAGCCTTATGTTACTCCAAATCAATATGACATTCTCACAAAACGAGATATCCTTAAAGAGGGGTTAACACACACAGTTTCAGCCAGTGTTAATCTTGAGTATCTATAGAGTAGTATTGCAGCCTTATTATCTCAAAAAAGTATTTTGTTTTATTAGATTTATAGAAGACAGGTAAGCTTTCCGAAATTTTCTGAATAAAAAGCCGAGCTCTGGGAGGCGTGCAGTGGGCGGAGCTAAAGAGTCCTGAGCACACACACATAACACGTCATTGCATCATACACTTTCTATTCTTTCTGTTTAAATCACAAAATAAAATGTACACAGATGTGTCCCTGCTCTTGATACAGAATAACTGACAATACCTTTGTTTTTAACAAAAGCTCTACCACTGGAACATTGCAAATCTACATTACGAATCCTGGATCTGACACTTATACTTGGAGAAGTAATGTTAAAGATGAAACTAATCGCAATAAACATGACTTCTCCCACTTGCCCACTTTTTAAAAGAAAGTTACACTAATGCATCACATTATGGAAAGCTTTCTATTCTCTATAGCTTTGTGTTGTTCACATTGCCAACAAAACAGACATTGGATGCATTATCACTCACCGCCTGCAACGATCTGCAAATCCAACTGCTTTTAAAACATTTGTCACCAAAAATACCGGGAACATACTTTAAAAACAAACTGCATCCACTGTTCCCTTGACGCTGGGTCATTTGGAAAGCTGAACTAGCACTTCTTCAGTGACATTTTTGAAACTCTGGATTGATGGGTGTGCTCTCTCCTGCTCTGACTGGTGTGTGCAAGCTTTTCTGGGATAAGTCTCCATACAATTATAATAATAATTTGTTACATTTATATAGCTCTTTTCTAAGCACTCAAAGTGCTTTACATATAGTAGGGGGGAAACTCCTCAAACACCACCAATGTGCAGCATCACCTTAAGCCAATCATTATATTTGGATTATTAGGAGGCCATGATGGACCGAGGCCAATGGGCAAATAGGGCCATTTTGGGGGGATTTTTAACGACCACAGAGAGTCAGGACCTCGGTTTAACATCTCATCCGAAAGACGGATTACTTTGTGAGCTTTATAAAGGGCCATATTCGAAAGAAGAAAAAAAAACTTTCCGAAACATGAAGCAGTCTGTCATACGTCCAACTCATTTTTTGAAACTTTGGCCATGTTTAGCATGAGAATCCAAATAAATCAGAATGCATGAAATAGCATTAGACCCTCCCTCCTCCACAAAAGCTGCAAAAAGGACAAAAGCATAAAGTTTGGTCTGTTTTTCAATGCAAAGCTATTGACTTCCGAAGACTTTTCATGTAGTAAACAAGTAATGTGTACTACTGTACCTTTCTGGAGGATAACTGTGTGCTTTCAGAGTACATGAGAATAACATCAGCATTTTTCAATTTCTTCTTTTGTGTTCCAATGAAGACAGTCATACATCTTTAGATAAATGATGACAGACTCTTCCTATTTGGGTGAGCCCTGGAAACGCTTTTGGAAAATAACTCCAGCCATGTTCAAGTCAACACTCATCTGGAGATTGACATGGAGATGGATGAAGATCTGGTTCTGCCTGCAGTATCATCACCACTGGAGCGGAGCAGATGATGACACAGGCAGCTTGTCTGGAATATTTGGCAGGTTATTATTGTTTTCATCTCAGGCTGCAGGCAGTCTCTTGCGACCAGAACCAAAATCATCTCTTGTATCTCTTTCTTTCAATCTCGCACATACTTTCAGGCAATTATCGACTGATACACAGTCAGACATCAATATTTAAGACCTCATGGTGATTCACAGCCTGGTTTTGCACCAACTCAAAGGAGGTTCTGAAGGGATCATGATCAGCGCATGCGCATCACCCTGGAGATGATCAATCAGGAAACTATTCTAACCTCTCTAACCAACCTGCACCAGTCAGGAGACACTCAAAACTGAGGCGCTAATGAACTACTGCCCAAAGCTCACAATGCAACAACTACAATGACATTGATTTAATACATTATAAATTAATAGAATAATGCCAGAATGATAACTGCAAGAAAAAAAATATTATTAATATATTATTATTATATAAATGCTAGTTTTTAATTAAATTTGCATGGTAAATAGAAAGTAGCCAAATTACACAAGCGATTAGCCTAACTAGCCACAAATAAAACTTTTGAACTGTATTTTAGATTCCATCCCACTGCAATCCCATTAACAATAAATTCAATTTATACACACTGTAAAAGTGGAAATATGCTTTTCTTACATTAAAAGGCAATTTTACCTCAATCGAGCCTTAAAATAACTTTCGATAGTATTTCTAAGTTGATTCGGTCATAAATTACAGTTTTGACATACTATGTTCCCACATGAAGCACAGTTTTAGGCTGCCTGACAAACATTTTCCATTTCCAGATTCCTGCCTTTCCTGGACTTTAATAAGATGTTAAAGTCCAGGAGAGTGAAGGTTTGACTCACCCGTAAGGTGGAGCGCAGCTGTGCGGGGTCTCGATCAATTCCTCCGGGCTGCGCGTCTCATGATCGGGTCTGTGCGAGGAACGCCGCCGCTGTCCGCGGTTCTGGAGACCTTGGCGCAACGGAGACTCGCCGCAGCATCGCTCGAGACGCGCCGACGAGCGCCCGATCAACTTCAGCGGATAACGGGGAGACGCGTCTCTGGATCCCGTGTCCGGTTGGTCGGTGCGTGGAAGTGGCGCCGATGCCCGCCGCTTCAGGGGTCTTGGCGGCTGAGGGAGATGGGTCGGACCGGTAGAAGCGGGGGAGGAGGGGGGAGAGAGGGAGGAAGAGGAGACACGGAGCCCCTCGCCTTCGTCAGACATCGGGAGAGCTCGTGCTCCGCATCTGGTAAGTGAAAGGGCTTCATGAAACTGAGACTCGCAACTTCAGCAACAAGTGGAAGAAGAGTTTTGCCCTCACACACACACACCTCAAATGAGAGAGGTGTGGCTTGTTACACTGCATGGTCAAAAGTATGTGGACACCTAAACACTGTGCCTGAAGAACATGATTCTGTGGAACACAAACGAAAAACGAAGACGCAATGAAGAACATCTGAGCTGCTCTTTTCCATATTATATATGGTTTATATATATAAACAGCTTTTCCTTTAGATACTTGACAGTCAATGTTATCCTTCACTTTTACTGTATGCAAAAGAGTAAGATGGTCATTCTGAAAATCTTCAAATATGTTTCGCAATTTAATGCACCATGATATGCTCAATCTAAAGCAGTCTTAAACAGTGTTGTGTGTAACGCGTTACTAAGTAACGCGTTACAGTAACGTAACTACTTTTTTGGGCAAAAAGTAGTGTAACGCACTACTACTGAAAAATTGGTAACGAAACGTAGTTAATTTTTCAATTCAGCTTTACGTTACTTTTCCCATGGTAAGATTTAACAGCGACACTGCCATCTGCACACTTGCGCAATAGTTACAAGCTCCACACGGTACGTTTCGTCCTAGGCTATCAAGACGGGATTCGCACCGGTGTTGGAGAGCAGGGAAACTTTATTGGCTGCCTTGACATTGGCAAAATTTAAAGTTCGGTGGATAAGTGGAGTGGACCGGAGAGAAGCGGTGCGTGGGCTGCTCATCGCGGAGTGTCGCATTCTATGGTCGCATTCTACCCCATGATGCAGAGCCGGCTGAGAATAAAAACAGAGTTGCCGCCGCACACAGCAGCGCCAATGAAAAGGACTTTTTTTCTTTTGGTGAGGAGGAGGAAGACGCAATGGCCTTTATAGTGCAGACTCAGAGGTACTTGAGTACATGAGATCAGGCCTTGTGCTTACCCCCAGAAGAACCAGATAAGTTCAGATAAACTTTTTGAAAGACTGCTCCTGATGAGGTAAAATCACCCATTTTGTGCTAATGTGGAATAGGTTGCCTGCCACCCATGCTATAGACAACTCAAGCCTATGCCTAATATCCTCTTTTCTATCTGCCCATCATACTGTGAAGTAAGGCCAGCATATTCAGTTAACATAGCCTTTTTAATTCTGAGGCTAGTCATGCTATAAGTTGTGCTTGATTTTATTTTGGCTAAAATGTCTTTGCCTCTAAACTGTATTGTGCTATTTTATTTTATTTACACAAGCCATCGACATCAAGCCATTTTTAAGTTATATTTTTTTCTGTTGGATTTAGATGAGGCATGCATGTTTTATTTTGACACATATGACCAATTTTGAGGTTACCATGTTGTTCTTAAGGAGCTTATTGATACTTTTTTTTATAATAAAGAGCAAAAAAGAAATACCTGTTATGTCCTCCATAGTATAACTTTATGTAGGCCTACACATTAAGGAACATATATTGGGTTCTGCCCAAAGTCAAGCAACATAAAAGTAACGTAAAAGTAACGAGTAACATAAAAAGTTACTTTCCAAAGGGGGTAACTAAGTAAAGTAACGGATTACTTTTTTTAAAAAGTAACGAGTAACGAGCAAACACTACTTTTTAAAAGTAACTTCCCCAACACTGGTCTTAAACATTATTAGAATTGTTTTATAAGTGTCAAAATTGTTGGTTTTTGTTTTCGTTGACTATAATGAGCCTGCTGCATAACATTCACATGAACTGCAACAAAGCTTAATGTAAATGTAAAAAGCTTAAGGTAAATTTTTGCATTCATAAAAATCGTAAGCCTTAAACAAGACCTCTGGGCTTTAGTGATCCGGGACATTATTCACTACCCTCCTCATTCATTTTTAAAGTTTGACATCAGCATTCCTAATATTCCTCAATCAATTCATTATAAACAAAATTACATGGAAAAAAAATATATTTATAAAAGAATGTCTTTTTTTCCATTTCTTTATTTTAAATTATGGTTCATTAACGACTCAATGCGTGTAACAGTGCAAGTATATTTTTTTCTGCCCAACAATAATTGAATATTTGATGACTGAATAAGTGTAGTTCACCTTTATGTGGAATAAAGGTGAACTAGTTATTCAGAGTGGCAATGTCTGACACACAATGATGAAGTGACGTTTCATTTATAGTCACTGCAGGCAGAAAACAAAAGAATAAGAGGAATCATCAGCAAAACTTTAAATGGCTCAGAGATTTACTGCAGATCAAGAACTGAACACAATCAAATATTACTGTCACTGTCATTTGATGGTGGATCTGGTGCATAAGCTGTCAGTGATCAAAATATTGATTTTGAATATGATTTTGAACTGAATTTTTGAAGTTGGTGAATATGATGCATAAGCTGAATGTACTGGGAAATGAGCTCTGATGAGGACAGTGATGGTGGGATAAAAAAAAACATCTCACACTGAACCCGTCCAAGATCCAAAAGCTCACAAAATATGCTTTATTTTAATCTCCTGTTATTGTTACCCTAATATCAGGAGAGTTTTATATTATTGCCACACGTAGAGATCCATCTGTGTTAGATATAGATCCGGCTCACTAAAGACCTGAATATGTAATAATGATTGGCGAATCATTCATGCATTTAAGGTTAAATCTTTGATTTCATGAGCTACAGAGCAAAGTTTCACATTAAAACACTCCATTATACCCCGATTTTGTATTCTCAGCCATAAAACCCACAGTCAACAAACACGCCTGTCACATCAGAATACTGACCGGTTAACATTTGCAATCGAGTCCAAGGACTTTAATCAGGGAGAGTGAGCAGGATGTGCGAGAGGAAACGTATCTAGGTGCTTTGGTTCATGGTCAGACAAACACTTAAAAGCTCATAGAGCACAGAATACATAAATATCAGCAATATCAGGGTTATTGACCTGGAAATATCAGGGTTTGCAGAAATGCAAACTCGTTTTCTCAAGAAGCAGAAGTATTTCAGGTATTATGTTTTGTTGTCTGAAAAATGTATAAAAACTAAGTGAGTTTAGCTTAAACAAGAAAAAAAAACTGCTAGTGGGGTCTTTTTCAATTTTTAATTGAAAGTTTTATTTTGGGGCTTTTTTAGACAACTAAATTTCTCAGAAACCAATACTTTATCTTATCCGATATCACTTCTCAATTAAATGTATGAATTGAAGAATGTTATAATATTTTACTGAAAATTGAGAAATACTGAGTAAGATCATTTTTCGCAGTAAAAATAGCCTACAATGATTGTTACATATTGTATGCTGCTTTTCACTGTTTCAAAAGGAGCTTTGCGGGAAATAGTGCCAAAAAATAAGCAACAAAAAAGGTTATAGCAAGGAAAAACTGTTGAATCCTTGGAAAGAACAAAGCAAACGAGAGAAAGAGACAAATACAGCTACTGTGATTAGACAAACCAATGTAAGAAAAAAATATTCTAAGCACTGCAGAGAAGATGATTAGAGTGTTTGTGATGCTAAACAGGTACCCGCTTGCGTGCGTGCGTGCATGTGTGTGTGTTGTCTTTTGAGTGTTTTATCCAGGATATCTGATCGCCCCGGGTCACTTCCTGTGTCTGATGGGCACATTCTAGGAACATCCGCAGGGATTAATTGGACAAAATCAGACACTCACACAATCAGACGCACACAAAACTCAAACACACACACATCCAGAAAGCCTGAGCTCCTCCTGTCACTGAGAGCATACAATCACTCGACTTCCTACTGAAATCAGGCGACAATGTTCCTTCTCCTCATCCATAACACTCCAAAAATCCATTCCACACAGTTTCTACCTGCAATCAATGTTTCAGTCTTTTGGGAGGGGTCAGTGTCAGGGGCAGAGCCTGGATGAGAACTGAACATACCCCCTTCTCCTGGAAAAGGGCATCTCTGATAGTGATTGACAGCTGGGTTGGGTTATCTCAACTGGGTTATCATATCTCAGCTTAAGAGAGAAATAGAGAAAGTCAACAGATGCGCGCGCGCGTGTGTGTGTGTGTGTGTGTGTGTGTGTGTGTGTGTGTGTGTGTGTGTGTGTGTGTGTGTGTGTGTGTATTAAAGGTGCAGAATCCCTGTTGGAAGTGGATTGGACTGAACAGCACAACACACTTGTAGCCAGTCAGCAGTAGGGGCGTACACACTCATGACAGGGGAGGAGAGAAATTGAGCCAATCAGCAGTAGATGGCATAAGCACATGATGGGGAAGAGAAGAGAGTTAACCAATCAGCAGTATGAGGGGTAGACTTTAATATTAAATTACATTTTGGACTGTATTATTAATAAAGCTAGTAAATTTAATTAAGTCAAGATCAGCGAGTGATTTTCTGGTTTTCTTTTGTTGTTTGATTCATATTAACAGCATAAGAAGGAATTATATTAAGCTGCTTTCATTTTAATACACAGATATAACATACACGTGATTTCTTTACTTGCTGTTTAGTTTACAAACATAACTGACTGGATTTTATAACTTTATTTGACAAAACCTTGTGTGTATGACTGTTTAAGTGCAATTAGATGTGAACAAAAACTTGATTTAAAGGGGTCCTATACGGCCCCTTTTTACAAGATGTAAAACAAGTCTCTGATGTATGTAAGTGTGTATGTGAAGCTCAAAATACCTCACAGATCAGTTTTTTATAGCATGTTAAATTTGTCACTTTTTGAGGGGGAGCAAAAATGTGCTGTTTTTGTGTGTGTCCCTTTAAAGGTCCCGTTCTTCACGATTCCATCTTTCAAACTTTAGTTAGTGTCTAATGTTGCTGTTAGAGCATAAATGATACCTGTAAAATTATAAAGCTCAAAGTTCAATGCCAAGCGAGATATTTTATTTAACAGAAGTTCCCTTTCAAAGCCTACAGCGAGCGGCCGGTTTGGACGACACCCCTGCACTTCCTTGAGGAATGACGTCACTAGAACCGTTTGTTGACTAATGCTCCGCCCACAAGAACACGCAAAATAGGGGGCGTGGTCTTGTTGCTCTCGCCCGTGGAGAAGAGCGCGCATTCAGTGCTTGCTTCTCCCTGTTATGGTAAGAGGCGGGACCTTTCCGGGCAAAGTGCGCTAAGCTGCTGTCCAATCACAACATGGGAAGCGCTGGCCCAATCAGAACTCGTTACGTGTTTCTGAAGGAGGGACTTCATAGAACAAGGAAATCATCAGGCCATTTTTAGGACAGAGGAAACAGCGCTGTACAGATAAGTCAATTGTGTGAAAAATACTGTGTTCTTTTACACGCGAAACATTAACTCATGTTATATTGCACACTGTAAACATAATCAAAGCTTCGAAAACACGTGAAGAACGGGACCTTTAAATGCAAATGACCTGCTACTCCTTCAAAAAGAGGGCGGAGCTTCAAGAGCTCATGTTAGCAGCTCCAATGACCTCGCACAGACACGCACTGAAAATGTCAGAAACTGTTCAGGCTTTTATGTTCAAACCAGAGTAGGACAATGATGGAGAGACTCAATAAGAAGTGACAGCATGTAGAAGGAGACAGGACATTTCTGAATGATTAGTTGATGAATTTATGTAACTGAAGTGGAGTTAACAACCGTATTTTCAAGTCATTGATTAGCTTATTCTGTCATCTATTAATCGCTCGTGTGGGAACGGTTGAACGATCCTTCAGAGCCAGAGAACATGTATAGTTTAGTTTAATTACACTTACAGCTTATGTTGCCATGTTGCTTTCATGACATGCTATTGCTCGTGTTACGTACTTTATTGCGAGAAATGTACATGCATACAAATGTACGTTCTGTACCGCGATAGAGATGATGATCAAAACCAAACATATGTTTTAGTTTGTGGCAGAGTCTCTAAGGCATGAGCTGTAAAGGCTCCGCCCTCTTCTGAAAAGCGGGCTGGGCAGCAGCAGCTCATTTGCATTTAAAGATACATGTACAAAAACAAGCATGTTTTTCCTTCCACTCAAAAATGGGCATTTATAACATAGTATTATAAATAATCTGTGGGGAATTTTGAGCTGAAACTTCACACACTTTCTGGGGACATTTACATTACATCTTGTAATAAGGGGTAGCCTGACAAGCCAGACCCACATCAAGATGTTTGGTCTGGAAACTCACCATTGACAGGACTCAATCCGAGGGGCGGGATAAACGGTTGTCTTTCATACTCCCTCCGCATACAATTGGATAGAATTTAATTAAAATAAAAAAATTAACACAAAATTAATTTGAAACTAAATCCATAAAATGATCCCATGATGGAACCCCTAAAAGGTCCTAAATAAGAAGCACCTGACAGAAACCGTTAAGATTTGAGCGCAGGTCAGTCAGCACAATCATATATTGTAACAACAAGTACAAACCACCTATTGCTTATTTCAGCCATCATAAGAGTGTAGAGATTAAACAGGATCATGTTTTTGATCTGTAGTAGGAAGAGTGTGTGACAATGATCAAGATTATGAGCTCACAGGTTCAGTGCTGGACTCAAACAGCCCACCATCGCTCCAGTGTGTGACAGAGACCCAACAGCTGGCGTATTTCAATTAAATATGGCCTTTACTGTTAACCGCTTTAAAAAGAGGCAGGGACGGGACGAAAGAAAAGCCTGATTCACTTCCTTTACAGAGGAAGTAAGTGCTTCGCATATGCACAAATAGCCTGACAAGCCAGACCCAGATCAAGATGTTTGGTCTGGAAACTCACCATTGACAGCTCAATCCGAGGGGCGGATAAACGGTTGTCTTTCAAACTCCTTCTGCACACGATAGGATAGCGCTACACCAACCAGAGCAACGAAGGTGAAGCAGAGCTCGTTAAAAGATTAAACATTCGCCGTATCCGGTCGGCAAAACTCAGAACACATCTTCCCTTCTTTAGTATGACTTCAGTGCCGTTCTTTGTTCTTGAGAGAAAAGCTTAACTCCAAGTCTTCCAGAGTCGCGGTCAAAGCTGATTCGAAGTTTCTGTGTTTACTAGAAGCACGCAAACGCAACTCGACCGTCATTATGTTAAGCCCTGCCCACCGACTCTATACGATTATATGATTGGCCTGGTAAGAGTTTGTCATTTACAGCTCAGAAGAGTATTGAGAGTTGCTAGACGACACTCGCGGCAGATTAGATTTGCTGCTGCTAGGGTGCGTCTAGATTTCTAGGCTAATGCACAAATCCTTTCTCTCTCAATATTCACACTCCGGTCTGGATGATCTTCTGAGGTGTTCGGGTCTGACATGCATTATGTGTAATGGCGCTCTCTTTTGGACTTCTATTTGCCGAGAGGACTCTACAAAGTGCCCTTTCGATCTCTCACTGTTTTTAAAACAAGAAGAGAATCTCAATGAAGAACCTGTAATGCTTTCAAAGGTTTTCTGAAGGCATTTTTTAAATAACTGAATCATAAATCTGCATATCATTGTAATTTTTAACACACACTAAATAAATAGGGTGCAGAATTTACTTAGAAAAATGTTTGACTCATAGAAAGACTGAAAAAGTATTTAGTTAAATTGGAATGCATTAGGCTATATTTAAGACTTTGATTTTTTTTTTCAAGTGCAGATAAATCAGTTAATGATAATGCAGTTGAACAATACATGTACAAATTATGCATCATCAATAGCCATTCTCTTATGTAAAATATGCCGGATTGTGCAGGGCCGTACCCAGGATTTTCTAAATACAGAGGTCCAAATATGAATTGTGGAGGGTTTGAAAAAAAAAAACATTTCCCTCCTTTACATATGCATTTTAAGACATAAGAAAATCAAAGAATAAGATTTAGTTTTAAAACCATGTCAGTGTGCAGTATACATTTTTTTAAGAAGACAACAGATTTTTATAAATGAGAATCTGGTTGAATGTTGCAAAAGGAATTAGACTCCAAATTAGAAAATTAGAAAATCTGTTTTGTTGTTAAATCGTGCCAAAGACGACATATATGTGACTCCGTCTTTGAAAACCTAGCTAAAGTTAATTTTTGTGATTTACATTATGTAAAGAACATTATTTGAACACATAACCTTGATATATTTAATGTTGAATGAGTAAGATCATGTCAAAGATAGAAATCAATGTGAAAATATAACCAATGAGTGAAATCTAAATGTGATGCTCCTAATCTCAATATTAGATTATGAGACTTTAGCCTGGATTTCATAGACAAGAAACACATTATGTGTAGCAGTTAGGAATATATTGTAGGCTAATGCTTTTTCTATTTTGAGCACAGTGGGCTACCTGCTCTTTCTGTCTCATCGCCATCGCCATCATCTTCTCTTTTTCTTTTTCCCCCAGTCTCCTTCTCTTGCCCTGTATCTTTTCTCTTTTCAAAGCTGAGCTTTGTTTGAAGCAGTCTTTTCATTTTCGTCTGTATCTGTAAAAACAAAGTTGTAAATGTAAATTTACTGAAGGCTTCCAAGAAAACCAGGTCAAGAAAACGTTATTCGTTTGCATCTCTGATTATTAAGCGCTCTCGCGGTGCTGGGATTATGTTCATATGAATTATGGACCGTATGAGTTCTCATGCACCAAACCCCACTCCATTTCAAGCCCAAGCTGTTCTACGCTGGTTTCTAAGTCTCAAAGTAGTATGAAAGCAGCCTAAAAGCACAGCTTCTTCACGGAAATCAGATGTCTAGACTACATGAGCTGTCCATCATCTGCTCCAGAGAGAAATCCATCATGTCACTCAGATCAATAAACCGTCCACCTCTTCTGCTCACACCCAGCTGCGGTTTGACCCTCACAAGTGGCTCCCACTTGTGAAACTCTTGAAATCAGAAAAATACCTCAACGTTCACCGCGTCTTTGACCAACAGACTGCTGCACAGGGTTAAAGATCTGTGACACCGAACAGACTTTACATTTTATTTTCACCCTGCCTGAAGTCACCTTATAATGTCAGTGAAGGTCTCTTTTACCAAAAATGTGATATTTTAGTTTTTCATGACCATATCACTGACCTTTTAGAAGATGTACCTTTAAAGAAACCATGAAAGGAAAATAGAAGTTTTTTTTAATTTGAGTAGGAATAAGATAGTGTGCTCCAAAACAATGGCAAAATGTCTCATTTGTTATAGCAATCATGAACTAACAATGAGCAATATATTTTTAAAAGCATGTATTAATCGTAATACTAGTTAATCTTAATGTTAGTAAAAATACACTGCAAAAATATGCTTAGTATTTTTGTCTTGCTTTTCTTTTAAATATCAAAACATTCTCAAACCATGATACATTTACGTAAGACGTAAAATAACATTAAGTGTTGTTTACTGAAAACAAGTCATCAAAATGGTGTATAATGAACTGGCTGTTTTATTTTTTATACTGTTGTCTGAAGTCAACTAATGACGTTCGTTTGGTTTTTACATTCAAGAACATCATAACTAATAAGTAGGCTATTTTCTACACTGGATTTGAGGCTCTCTCCTGAACTCTGGGTTTTGATGGGTGTGCCGCACTGCAGACTTAAGCAAACGCCCATGGCTAGGATTGGATATACGATTTGCATAATTAATGAGCTTCAGCTCCGCTGTCAGTTCAGTTCACATGAGGGAGCGATTGATTTGAAAGCGACAACCGGGACTCTCTCACAGGGCATGTAAACGTCTTTAACAAACACAATGATTTATTTCTCATCCACCCGCGATTGATTTGTATATTATTATTGTATTACTTGGCACTTTCCAATCGGTAGATATAAGTGTGAACTGCGTACACACACACACATGCATGCGTGCGCCCAGATCAAGAAAGGAATATTATTTCACTATTTGAGATTCACCAGCCTGCCGACGGGCGTAAGTTTTGGTAGCCCATCTGGAAAACACACAGCCCCGGGACTACTATTACATAAGACGTTTTACTCACATAAGTTTGTTGCACCATTCCTGTTAGATCCAATAAAGAAGGCACAACATTGTGTTTTAATCTCAATATGTCTGCAAATCCAGCACCTGAGACGTGTTTACAAACGATTCCGCAATGAATGAAGCGAACACACAAACGTTCTTCCCCACGCGAGCTGGAACATCATTAAAAATAAATGAAGTATCACACATTCCTAATATTATGATCCAAAGGAAGCTTATACAGCGACTGTTCTTCCACAATATCTTGTCATCTTCTTCGGCATGTTTATTGCTGCTGGCTAGCGTGATCCGATGAGTCGGTGGGCGGAGCTACTGAATTACACAAGCTTATATTCTGTAGAGGCGCTGTTTGACGTCAGGATGAAGCACACGGCCGTTTTCTGGGCCTGGTGTCTATAAAAGCTTTTCTTTGACTAACAAGGAAGTTTTCAGCTCTGAAACTTACAGGATATTCTTATATTACCATGACCTTATATATATCAAAAGCTCAAGGTTCAAGCTCACCCCTTTAAAATAAGAACAAATATCTGCCATTGAGGTCATAAAAATACCAGTTTATTTTTCTGACTATATTAGCAGATTTTTTGTTTTAAGCACAAACTCACTTAACTGCAGTGAACAAGGCTTAATATTTAAAAGCCATTTTCTTCAAAAGATGTTTAGATATTTGCACTGGAAAACAAGACAAATCTGTATGAAACTGCAGTTTATAATTACTTGTTCATGCTAGTTCACAGTGCATGAATATTAATCATTTTGTGGGTTTTCTTCTGCTTTTTTCTGACGCTGTACATAAAACACATGCAGTCAAATGTCTGTTAGAAGGAGATGTGTGCCTTCTTAATATATAAGAATATACTGAGTAAGACAGTAGAATTATAGAAAACTCACATACCATGCACAAAAAGTATGAGCATGCTTTTCCGAATATAGCGTGTCTGGTTGCTCTGATAAGGAGGCCTGCGAGGACCAAACGACCCATAACTACATCCTGCCTTTTGTGTAATTTAGCGAGTTGCTCCTATTGTTACTGAAGACGCTCGACCGCACGCCGCTGGGAGAAGAAATGCAAATGAATGTGATAGAACGACTCTCTTCTGAGATTACGAGAGGGAATGTCATTCTGACAGCATTACAATCCCTCTCCCAATGCTAAGACACGGTTACAAAAACGTCTAAAGCAGCATCACACAACCTTCTTAGAGAATTCAATCCCAGAATGCATTGCACCACATTCAGGACCAGTGTTATTGTAGTATCGTTGATATACTGTTATAGTGTTTATTAATAATTTTAATTACTTCTTATTTTATTAAGTTTTAACCTTTTAACTGCTGTTATTGTTGTTGCTGTTGATTATTGCTGGTTTTTAACACAACAGAACCATTGTGATGTTGGGCTGTGCAATATATCGAAATGATCGAAATATTGCAAATGTAGATATCGCAACAGCACGCAATATCTGAATGATTTTAATAAGTTACTTCAACATTGTGAAAAGTGTACTGGGCAAGACTGTTACTTATGACTCCTTGCAGTCTTGCGCTGTCTGCTTTCTGACACACACAGCGAAACGTGCGCACATCCATGCATTATGTCTTAAAGTGACAGATACAGTAAACCTGCCTCTGTTTGTCAAACAACAGAAGGAGGAGAAAATCACTCATTGGCTGAATAACCTTGGTAGCTTTATTGTGTATCAGTGTATATTAAATTCATATGAAGACTGTTTTTTATTTTGTTTTGTTTTTATAACAAAGATTAATAAAAAAATAATCGTCCACCCCTAGTTTAGGAGTCTTTGTTTAGATGTTCTTGATGTTAAGTTTTATAGTTTTACTATATATTACCAAGTCAAGCAAAGAGTTTTTGGTATTTAAATATTTGCATTACATTTTTTTGTTTACATTGATGTTAAAATTACAGAAAGATTTGTGACGTACAGTTTGGCTAAAACACTGCTGGTCACTTTCAGAAGTTGTAGCAATGCTTTCTTTTCCCAGAAAGAATGTGACACGCATAATTAATATCATTCTCAGTTTTTAAATACGTTTTTAAAATATAATTTAAATAGATTTTACACTCTAATAGCAATATCGTATCGCATATCGAATATCACATTATTTAAGAAGATATCACATATCGCATTTCTCTTCAATATCGCACAGCCCTAGAGTGATGTGAACTGCTGGTTGGCCTACAAAGGGACACCATACCTGCACCACTGCATTGAAAAAAGTTAATGTGCTAGTGATTATCCCTCCACATGCCACAGGTTGCCAACCCCTGCTCTATTGTATATTGTATTTGCTTTCCATGATAAACCCTATAAAAGTGTTACATACTGCTTGTCAGCAAACACAACAAAGGAGATTCACTCCAACAAATACTCATGAGAGCACAGGAGTACGTATGAGAAAACACTAACAAAACTAAAACTAAACTGAGACACGGCAAGTAAACACGGGTGACTACTACTCTCTGTGGTCGTTAAAAATGTCTTTCGGAAAAAGAGTAGGGGTGTAACCCCGGCATCCTGGCCAAATTTGCCCATTGGCCTCTGTCCATCATGGCCTCCTAATAATCCCCATATCCTGATTGGCTTCATCACTTGGTCTCCTCTCCACCAATCAGCTGGTGTGTGTGGTGAGCGTTCTGGCGCAATATGGCTGCCGTCGCATCATCCAGGTGGTGCTGCACATTGGTGGTGGTTGAGGAGATTCCCCTTTCAATGTAAAGAGCTTTGAGTGCCTTGAAAAGCGCTATATAAATCGAACACATTATTATTATTATTATGATTACTACTAACAAAGGACACTGGATTGATGAACAGTTGAACAATCTACAAGTAACCATAGAAACAAACTAGGAAGCTTTACGTAAATCAAGGAAACTAAGCAGAGCTGGGAAACAGGAACTAAATGAAACTTGGCATCCCGAGATCAAACAGAAAAGCAAATGGAAAATAATGAGTCTAGCTGCTGTTCATAACAGTTACCAAAATAATTACATAACCAAAAATAATCACATGAATTTGATCTGATATAACTGGAGTACAAGGTTATGGGATGAGACAATGTTGATGTGTCTTTTGAAGGCTGCGTCCTCTGGACTGTCATTGAGGCGGATTACTTAGAAACTACAACTACACTTCACAAGGAATATTGGACAATTTTGTAATGGTTACTTTTCTGAAATGAGATGATCAATACAGCCAACAAATGTGACTTCCCGACTTTTTATCTGACACTCATGAGGGATCATTTGAGTTATTTTGTTGTACTTTAAATCATCCAATTAAATAATACTTTGCAATGATTTTCTCATCACAGAATGAGCTCTGAAGTGGCTGCAGAGGAGCTGGTGAAACATCTCACCCCGCGAGAGATGATCCGATGTCTCAGTGTGTCTCTCTCAGGGCTCAGGAACGGCTGCTCTGGACGGGTAATTGGTCTCAGCTGTTCATCCATGGACGGAAACAGCTTTTAGGCAAACGGCTGCATACACACACGTTCCCTCCATCATTTTCTCTCGTGGCAGACACTGAAATATGAATGAATGAGGGAGAGAGTGTTTACATCAATAAGGAGTGTGTGGTCTTTTTAAGTACATGTTTGTTTGTCTGTGTGTTGGACATTGTGTACATATAAATATATGTAGGCTTAATGTAGGCTGTTCAGCTATACCCTACATTAAGTCAATATGTTGTCACTGCAGAAACACACAAATAACATTTCATCTGAACAGCGAGCAGACGGATGGTGGAAAAAGAGACGAACTATGAAGATCCAGAGACAGATAAAGCACCATACGAGCAGAGGAATGAAACTGAATTATAGCAGAGTCCAGACACACACGAACTAAGCATCACCGCTCTATATGTGAATCTCTTGTGCTGCAGCACTCAATCTCTCCCATGAATGCACACCACGTCCCGGCTGCTGCTGTATTTAGGAGCTTCTCTTCTGAAAAGACACACATTATGATAGAAATTATTATATTATTGTTTTATCCCAGTCAATTGTTCAACTCATCCAACCAGAAAAGTTCTGTTTATTCACAATGTTTGCACCAATCCCACCAAATGAAAAAAGAAAGTACAAATATTTACAATCCCAACACGGATGCTAAAAATGACTCTAAAGTTTAGAAATGTTCTGCTCCAAAAGCTGAATGTAATATTCATAAAACATTGAGATCAATTTAGAAACACTTGATTCTTTTTCTGAAATATTGTCAATCTTCATTACTTAAGATTTTAAGGAAGATTATCTGAGGGTATACTATTGTTCTACTATCATGTTATGCAAAAAACCTAGGGGTGCTTCAACAAAAATCTTAATTTTGTGGAAAACAGTGATCCGAATTAGAGAACAATAAACAATGCAAAAAAAACAAAACAAAAAAACAAGCACAATTTGAGGCTTATAGCAGTCAAATATTAGTTGAAAGCGTAGAGGCCCTTTATTTTGAATGGCCGGCAATTCCAGCTGCAGTGTTGAACCGATTCCTCATTGAAAGTCTCGGCATTGCTCTGTCCTCTTGTGCATTGGTCTTTCTTGGACATCCAGCCTTTTTGGGGGACTTAAATTAATTATTGTCTTTGTAAACCTTCAATATTCTACAAATTACAGTTGTAATTACATACCAACTTCTCTTGCATTTACTGAAAGGGTCATTCATCTGGACAACCTGGTTTTGTAGGGTTTCAGTCACCTTAAGGAGACTACATTGGCATACTCCGCAAGAACAGAGAAAAAGGTTCTCGCTCCCAGGGCTGCGAAAACAAAATGATGTCATTTTATTCTCGCAGCCCTGGTTTGGGGGTTCCCGACACACATCTAGCAGAACTTTTTTTTTGCGGGTGTCCGAGAACTATTGTGTGATTGGTCAGACATTTAAAGTGGGCGTGGTTAATGCGGAGAAACGGAGAAAATAAGCGACTGCTTTTCTCGTGAAGTATGAAATGTACTGCCAGAACAAACTTTGTTCTTGCCACCTCGAGAAAAGGAACAAATGTTTTTGTTCTTGCAGAGTATGTCCCAAGCTTTAGAGCGGCTTGCAATCTTGCAAAGTCAGTGAAAATTGGAAAGTTTGCTGCCAGTTAAATAGGGTTTGCCAGATAATTAAGGAAATTGGCACTAGGTGCCAGATTAATACCAATAATTTGGAGGTATCTGAAAGTGTTCTCTAATTCGGACCAACGTTCTTTTTTAATTGTCTTGTTTTATATATTGTAGTTCAGGATATATTTAACTTGTATGTTAAAAAAACTGCCCTTCTGCTACTGTTCGCATAAATAGGACCAAGCAGTGATCTTGAAATTAAGGAAATTTTATGTTGTTCTCTAATTTTGAGACATTATATTTATATACATATGCATAACATTATGACCAACTAGTGAATAACACTGATTATCAATTTTTTCATGGTACCTGATGGTGGAATATATTAGGAAGTGAACATTTTGTGTCAGAAGCAGGGAAAAAAATGGGCAAGTGTAAGGATTTGAGCAAGTTTGATGAGGGCAAAATTGTGATGGCTAGACGACTGGGTCAGAGCATCTCCAAAACTGCAGCTCTTGTGGGCTGTTCCTGGTCTGCAGTGGTCAGTATCTATCAAAGGTCCTCCAAGGAAGGAACAGTGGAGAACCGGCAACAGGGTCATGGGCGGCCAAGGCTAAATGATGCACGGGGAGAGTGAAGGCTGGCCTCAAGTTCAAGTTCAAGTTCAAGAGTTTTATTTGTCACATACACAGTTATACAGAATACAACCAGCAGTGAAATGTAAACAGGTCCGCTCCATGGACAGCAAATAACAATTAACAAAAAAAGCACAATAAATTATAAAATAGGAATAGGATAAGGTGCTATATAATAAGGTATAGCACGGCCTGTGTGGTCCGATCAAACAGACAAGCTACTGTAGCTAAAATTGCTCAAGAAGTTAATGCTGGTTCTGATAGAGAGGTGTCAGAATACACAGAGCATCTCAGTTTGTTGCGTATGGGGCTGCAGAGCCGCAGACCAGTCAGGGTGCTCATGCAGACCCCTGTCCACAGCCGAAAGCACCAACAGTGGCACGTGAGCATCAGAACTAGACCACAGAGCAATGGAAGAAGGTGGCGTGGTTTGATGAATCATGTTTTCTTTTACATCACTTGGATGCAGAGGTGGAAAGTAACGAATTACATTTACTCGCGTTACTGTAATTGAGTAGCTTTTCTGTGTACTTCTTTTTTAAGTAGTTTTAAAAATCTGTAATTTTACTTTTACTTAAGTAAATTTTGATTAAAGTATTGTAGTTCGCTACATTTTAAATCACATCCGTTACTGAGTAAAAATAAATCATTACTGCAAAGAGGTGAGGGAAAAAAACGCGACCCGGAAATGACTATATTGAATAGAGGGCGGGGGACGCGTGAGAGAACGAGACATGTCAGTGACGCAGACCCAGGTGAAAGCAAAACGCCGTCGTGAACTCCTGGCTAGTATGGAAATACTTTGGATATAGAAAAAAAATATGTGGTGTTGTCCTGGAGGATATCAAATGTGCACAAAATGTGGATCCAAATGAAGAAACACATAGAACATGTTCGGGAACACATCCCTCTGTGCAGATAAAGGTATGTTTATAACTTAGGCCGAATGATTTCTGTGACGCAGAGGGAATCCCGGAATCCAGTCATGAACATTAACTTTACATTATAACGTAGAATTGGCGTAATACACGCAAACTGGTGAATGAACGAAAAACTCGAATGTAGAGCTGGAGGCCTTAGAAATAAATCAAATCGCGACATGGTCTGGGAATATTTAAGCACAAAACATTGCTATATGAATATATGATCTGCTTGTTCTCTCTCTGCTTGTGAATGAGCTGCTCCGTCTACATATACACTCTATTATTATAATAATAATATATTATATTATTATAATAATGTATATAAACATTTTTATGAATTAATGATAAAAATAAGTTGTTAATCTAATTGATAATTTATTGAATTTAGTTTATTAGACATGTTTTATTGAAATTTTAATAAACAAAATAAACAAATGGTTTTAAGTTTGTTATTAAAAAAAGCATTTGTTCAACCAAATAAAAAAAGACCAATCTTCTTCATTCATTTAACATCATTTTAACTAGTGATAATAACCATCATTTAATTATAGGTTCAGTAAATGTTTAATTGATGTTTTCTGAGATAGTTGTCTTATCGTGAAAATCTCATTCTATCACAACCCTACAGGGGAGAGTCCCCCACCCCCACTGTTAAAAAAGTAACTAAGTAACTTTTACTCTGAGTACATTTTAAATGAGCTACTTTTTACTTTTAATTGAGTACATTTTTAGACCAGTAATTTTACTTGTACTTAAGTAAAATTTCATTAAAGTAACAGTACTTTTACTTAAGTAGAATATTTTGTTACTCTTTCCACCTCTGCTTGGATGGCCGGGTGTGTATCCTTCACTTACCTGGGGAACACATGGCACCAGGGTGCACTATAGTAGAAGAAAACAAGCCGACAGGGGCAGTGTGATGCTTTGGGCAATGTTCTGCTGGGAAACTTTGGGTCCTGCTATCCATGTGGATGTTACTTTGACATGTACCACCTACCTAAGCATTGTTGCAGACCATGTCCACCCTTTCATGGAAACGGTATTCCCTGGTGGCTGTGGCTCTTCCAGCAGGATAATGCTCCTGCCACAAAGCAAAAATGGTTCAGGAATGGTTTGAGGAGCACAACTACGAGTTTGATGTGTTGAGTTGGCCTCCAAATTCCCCAGATCTCAATCCAATCGAGCATCTGTGGGATGTGCTGAACAAACAAGTCTGATCCATGGAGGCCTCACCTCACAACTTACAGGACTTAAAAGATCTGCTGCTTACATCTTGGCGCCAGATACCACAGCACACCTTCAAGGGTTTAGTGGAGTCCACAATGATGGGTCAGGGCTGTTTTAGCAACAAAAGGAGGAACCAACACAATATTATGAAGGTGATCATAATCTTATCCCTGATCAGTGTACACGCTATCCCTGAAAACATAATGTGCTACTGTATAATTAAGGGAGTAATTAATATGAGGCTCATAACTTATACCGTCTGAGTGCCTGTGTTCTGGCTCTTGTTATTGAGTCTTTCAAATCAGATGTGATGCCAGCAGTACTTGAAACACCAACTGTTGTTTTACCTAAAGATTGCTAACAGCTTGAGAGCCATACTGAATGTGGACCTGGAAAATTAATAAACAAAAAATGCTGTGAAAAAATAAACACAGCTAACATAATTGCAGTCATTCCTGTGAGAACAAGATCAGATTGCTCAGAGGATGCACGAGTTAGACGAATAGCAGAAGCTCATTTGTACTTTAATTGTTAAGATGTGTTTGATTGGATTGAAACGTCAATATACTTTAGTAAAACACAAATTTACCAAACCTCCACAGGGAAGACTATAGCCCTGTTCAAATAAATATAATCAAATGCATCTTTGAGGCACTAACTAGCAAATAAACATCCTTCAACAGAGGAAAAGTTTTATTTATAAAGCGCCTTTCCGTAGCTCAAGGTCGCTTTACATTGGACATTACTATACATGTGCACACCTTGCAAATACATATATAGCCACATTATCCAAATGCATATTAAATAGATATGTTTTAGCTGACTCTTGAGGGTAGTCAAAGATATTATGAAATGTAAGGTGTTGTGAATTCCATCATTTAGGAGCATTAACACTAAAGGGATTGTCCAACCGACAACAAGGGATGGACAAAAGACCTAGTTCAGATGATGTAAAAGGGACCAGAGTAGATCAGACAGATATGTAGAAGTATTCTCTTAAAGTCAATATGTGATGCTACAGGGAGCCAGTGAAGATCATGCAGTAGAGGAGAAATGTGAGCAGAAATGTGGCTGCTGAGTTTTGAACATAACTGTAATCTTGCAATAATATTTGGAGCAGATCAAGAAATAGAGCATTGCACTAATCCAGACGTTGTGTGATTAATGCATGAATTAAGATTTCAGCATCAGCTATAGTGAGAGAAGGTGGAATACATGCAATATTACGAAGATGGAAAAAAGTTTTTAAAAATAGAAGAAATATGAAAGGCAAAAAATAAGGCACCAAGATTACGGACAGATGAAGAAGGCTTAACATGTTCCCCATCAATATCAAAGGTCCATCCTTTTTACTGAGGTTACATTTCAGTTTTGTTATTTAGTTTAAGGAAATTACGGGACATCCAATGCTTGATATCCCTGATACACACAGTGAGCGAATCAGGGATGGCCTATCAGAGCTAGCCAGGCTCTGCCCTCCTACGTACTTCCACTCCATTTTCATCTTCCTTCAGTACTACGTCTGGGACTGTGGTGTATTCTTAGGTTTTCTCCAAACAAATTTTTACCGGTCCAATCAGCGAACAGAGGGAGTGGCTGAGAACGATGACGTTGATGTCATGCGTTAGTTTGAGATGTAGTTCAGTAATGGCTGCGAAGAAAGATGCGAACTAAAGCATTCAGTCCGTTATGGCACCGCTGCCGAATATCCAGAAGTTGGAGCCGGAGCGATAACAATCTTTGCTGGGGTTTGTTGGTGTTCATGATGTTGTGGCCTTCCTCCCCAACAGGATGAATACGGGAAAAGTTTGATTTTCCAGCTCGCTCCATTAGTGATGAAGGAGTTGCTGAAGCCCTATTCGGACGGTAATGGTTTCTCGTGGTCTCACATCTCTTTTCAAGAATATATCACTTCAAAATTCACTGTTTATAATCATTTTTGACCACTGCAGAGCACCATACGGTTGCTTTGCTGTTATTTGGATGCATTTCTAGACTTGTATTTCTTTAAAATGCTGGCAAGTATTTACAAGAGCAATATATTTCATCACCGCTCAAACAAACTAAAATAAAAGCACTTAAACATTTGAATTGGTCTGTTATTTGACTAATGCTTATGCTGACTAAGTCTTAAATCATGAAAAATGATTTCATTGAGCAATTCAAAAGGTGAAAAGTTTATTATACTGACCCCACTGAAAGATTACTTTTTATACAGTTTTTCAGAAGACAATACTTAATATCTTAAGTCATTTTGCTTCTCTAGTAAATATATCTTGATTTAAGAGTGTTTATATATTTGTACCAGACTATTTTTGTACATAATTCAGAGAAAGTTTTTTGTTCACCATCTCTGCAGGAGTCTGCAATTCCAGGGTCTCTTTCACTTGACTTTGACTATATCAATTATTCATTTTAAAGATAACTTAAACAGATGGAGATATAAAGGATGACATAATATCAAAACACTAAGAACAAATAAAGAGGGATTTATTTTATCAGTGACCATCAACATGACCCTTACATTAAAAATAAAAAATAAAGCAGAAACATGCATTTCTCTCCATCATTTGGATGTATTTATGCACCTGCAAAACAAGATGAAAACAGAACGAACAGTATGTTATGAAATTCACCAAAAAATTCCAGGACTTTATCGCTTCCTTCATTCACACTGTTCCTTCTCATTGTATCTCACACTTATCACCTCAGGACAGATGCGAGCACCGCCAAACCAGGCAGAGAAACTGAGAGAGACATGCTGAGTGTCTGTGATCACTGCAAAAGTAAAAAAATAAAATAAAATAAACACTGCAAAAAACAAACAAAAATAATATGTGATATTTTTATTGTTTCACAGTTAAAAAAATCGAAATATTCTTAAATCAAGATATATAATATTACTTAAGATATTACATTTTGTTTCCGTAAAATTAGGTGAGATTGTGCGGAAAACCGAGAAAAATTAATTCTGCTTTACTTCGAATTATTCATTAATGTAAGGTAAGATTAGGTTCATCCCAGAAATCATCATCATATATTCTCTATAGTCAAGTGGCACTGCTTTTTTTAAATGCCTTTCTACTGCATAGGCAGACAAGTTTTATTGAAAGCCCATTTTGCCAACAGTGAGGAACCCTGCACGTTTTTTTTCCCGTTTCAAGCATAAACTCACTTCATTTTGATACATTTGTCAGAAACCAAGACTTAATAAAATGTATTTCAAGTAAATGTATCTTGAATTTAGAAAGTTGATATATGTACTGTAAAACAACACTTTTTAATGCAATGAAGAAAGTCAAAATAATTTGTTACATTTATATAGCGCTTTTCTAGGCACTCAAATCGCTTTACATGGAAAGGGGGGGAACCTCATCAACCACCACCAGTGTGGAGCATCACCTGGACGATGCGATGGCAGCCATATTGTGCCAGAACGCCCACCACACACCCAAGGGTGTAATCTAGCACTCGGAAAGCGTTCCACCCATAGGAGCGGCCATTGCTAACCAAGCCATCACCTGCTGTTAGCACCCCATTGACTTCCATTCATTTTTACATCACTTTGACAGTGAATAACTTTACATCTGAGGCGTTTAAAGTGTCCATTTGTCCATTGTTTATTTATAAAGAATATGTTATTTATAAAGACAATGCATAAAAGGCTCCATTACCTTGTATCCTACACTATCGCCCCGTAATTACCGAGAAATTACCGTATAGACAGGAGACGACGCTAAGCAATCTTTTACTGTCTATGAGACAGTCGGGGGGAAGTGGAGACAAAGTCCGATAAAGTCAAGGGAGAAAAATTTCAGATTTCACTTTCCACAACTACTAGAAGACCTACAACTGTCAGACAGGTTACTTACGTCACATCTACGTCGTCAAGCTCAGTCTGAGCCTGCGCAGTTCGCTCAGCCATCAGGAAGTGAGTGCATCTAATTGACCTCATTTTCCGCCGGTGACGTCTATGGGATCGCTCTGTCCATTTCTTTTACTGTCTATGCACAAACCAGATGATTGGTGGAGAGGAGAAATGGGGATGATTAGGAGTCCATGATGGACACATGATGGAATTTGGCCAGGATGCCGGGGTTACAGCTCTACTCTTTATTGAAGGACATCCTGGGATTTTTAACATTGCATCCAAAGGGCTACAGGGTGATATGGCTGCTGGTATGAAAAGAGACAATGTCTTCTGGTCCTTTTGCTCACATATTTCACTAAATATTCAAGAAAACCAGGAATCAGTAAAAAAAAAAGTTGTTTTAACTTAAAAAAGTAAGTAACCTGGTTGCCTTAAAATTGTGAGTTTATTTAAATTAAAAATTTGAGTTGATACAATGAAGGAAATTAGTTAATAAATAGAAACTCAAAATATTATTGTTTTTGAACCACATAATTTTTTTTGATAAATCATAAAACTAGCGCAATTTAGCATGTTTCACTGCGTCATCACAAATAAAACATACAATTACCCAATAGGCTTACAAAATATTTGAATAAAGGTTGTCGATTCTCAAAAATGTTCATTGCATTAACTCAAATTTTTAATTTCAATGAACTCAATTTTAAGGCAACCAGGTAACTTATTTTTTAAATAAATGTTTACAATGTATCAGTGAAGTTTTGGATTTGGGTTTCCTTGCCAATGTCGACAATGAACTGACACTAAAGACACTATTGTGATTTAAGAGCTGCTTTACAGAAGAATGTGAATTTGTCGCATATTTGATGATGTTTGCACTCAATTGAAAGGTGATTTGACTTGTTTCAGATCAAGTTTTAGTTGCCCTTTCCAAGAGGATATTCTCATTTTCTGAGCTGAATGGAAAGCAGCATGAGGAAAGTTACACTCCTGACCTGCAGTTGTATGAATTTAAAGTCTAAATTGGTAGATGAATAATTAATTTGTGTTAAGCAAGATTTAAAGCTTAATTAACTCCGACTGAGTCTGACGAGACAGAAAAGAAATGAGTTTCACCTCACTAAAGACGGCGAGACAGAAGCGAGGGGGCGTCTCAGAAGACTGTAATTTAGACACCTTACTGTATTAAAATGCTGTCAGAGACCCACAATTATACACACAGCCACAGCGACCGGCTCCCTCCAGTCACATAAACAAAATAAAACCTTTGAATGTTCCTCTCAAACAATGAGACAACGCTTTCTAAGAGGTCTTTCACACTGGACACATTTTTGCATTTGTTTGCACTTGTTTTGTGATGCATCTCACTGGTTTATCAGCATTTACTCTATGTATTGAGACAGCAGGTTACATTAAAAACTTTTAAAGAGGCCTTTTGCAAAGGTTTGATTTTGCATTTGGGCTCTACTAGAATAGGTTTTCATGCAATGATCAAAAACACATTCCTGTCTGGACCACTATCGTCAAATGATTGACAATTAGCATATTTGGATTGTATGGTTCTGGGTTCTATGGCAGGGAGAGCAGTGATTACCCTTGGGGGAAACAGAACACAACCAACAATGTATTGCAGATAACTTTAATGTCAACATTATTAAAATGTACAGGGGGAATCAGAATTAGGGATGGCGAAAACTAAACATTTTCTTGACCGACCACTGAGCATCATTAGCCGGTTGAAACCGGTTAACCGATTAGTTTAAAATATGCTGCGCTATTTGAAATAACAGCCGCGAGCCGCGCCTGCAATTTCGCAACTCTGTCGCATTGCTCTGCCTCCCGCTCTCACACACAGCGCCGCCGACTCCCTTCCTCTCACATCAGTCCCACAAACGCGGCGTCGAGGAGCTTGTTTGTAATTGGAGAACAAATGGCTCCTTAGTTTCGAAATGGTTTGGGTACAAGGGGATCGTGTTGAAAATAGGCATTTTTTTTAGCGATAGAAGCTCATTTGAAACATTGCCGCAGCCAGAGGTGTCAAGTAACGAAGTACAAATACTTCGTTACCTTACTTAAGTAGAAATTTTGAGTATCTATACTTTACTGGAGTAACTCTTTTTCTGCCTACTTTTTACTTCTACTCCTTACATTTTCACGCAATTATCTGTACTTTCTACTCCTTACTTTTTAAAAATAGCCTCGTTACTCCTCTTTCATTTCATCTTGTTTAAAAAAAAAAAACTATGCAGATAAATCGTGTCATCCGGATAGTGTGAATTTGATTGTGGTTGGATGAGAAGTGTAAACATATACCAAACCAACACCCTATTGGTTACTACGCACGCGGTGCTGCCAGATTGGGCGGGTTCCAGCGGACTAGCACGCGCTTTCAGTCAATCAGCAGCAGACACGCTCATTCATGACAGCCAGGTTTTTAGCGCGATAACTCGTCGTAGATGTATTCAAGTGATCGCTATGCTAAAGTGGCATACATATAGTATATATTTATAAAAGCCGTTTCTACAGAAAACGTGGATTACACCTGTGACTCGAAGACTCTTTATAAATATAATCATGATTCCTGTCCATCATAATACACACTCAGGACATCTGCAAAGTAGCAACCCCAACAGCTGCTGAAAGAGGTTTGAATCAATGATGAATCAGTTTTGACTGGGCCAAGTACATGTTCTATGAACTTCACAAGGGTACTGTAGTTTTGTCAGAGCAAAGCTAAGCGCATTGTTGTTATTTTTTTGTCGGCGGATTATTGTACAGTATCAATGAATTACGCATTTTGGCAGTGGCATGGGCGTAGATTACGGGGGGGACGTGTCCCCTCGCTTTAATAAAATGTATTTTCGTCCCCCGCACTTTTATTGGGTCTCACCGATTCTAGTCGACCTGCTCCGAGCGGGATTCAAACCAGCGTTACCCTGCGCGGCGACGGCCAAATTAACAAGGACGCTAAAGACAGCCTTCTCTAATCTCGGTTGATAGAGCGCTTTTTGAGGTCACGGGCAAGTGTATTTACATAGAAACCAATGTGAATACATTAAGATTTAAAATCAGAGACAAAAA
Source organism: Pseudorasbora parva (assembly GCF_024679245.1). Classification (NCBI taxonomy): domain Eukaryota; kingdom Metazoa; phylum Chordata; class Actinopteri; order Cypriniformes; family Gobionidae; genus Pseudorasbora; species Pseudorasbora parva. The sequence continues at coordinate 7,892,178 of NC_090182.1, read as the reverse complement.
ATAATCTATGCATGACCTGTCATTTTATTTGCATCTAAATATGAGGAGGGCGCTCTCACAGAAAGTCCAAATTCCAAAAGCGGATTCGTAGAAGTAATACTGTCACGCTGGAGCTGCAGCTGAAGGAAAACAATCGTTATGAGAGATGAATGAAACGTGACGACGACAATCAGACGAGTGCGACAATATATGCTTTATGTGTGTTTTTCAAGCCATCTCAATGTAGCCTATTTATTGACAATAAAGTAGGCCTATCATATGAATAATGCAGCTTTTTAATGTTTAGTATCTTCTGCTCACCAAGGCTGCATTTATTTAATCAAAAATAGTTAAAACAGATTAAGTTAACAGAACAAATTAAAACAGCTTTTTCCTATGTGATCAAAGCTGAATTTATCATTACTCCAGTCTTCAGTGTGACATGATCCTTCACTAATCACTCTCATATGAGGATTTTATAATCAACAAACATTTATGATTATTATCTGTGTTGAAAACAGTTGTGCTGCTATAAAATGTTGTGTAAACCATGATACATTTTATTTTTCAGGATTCTTTGATGAATAGTAAGTTCAATGGACAGCATTTATTTGCATTTATTAAATAAATTATTATCTTTTGTAATATTAACAATATTACTTGTGATCAATTAAATGCATGTCTGATCAATAAAAGTATTAATTTCTCTCTTTTTTTTAATTTTACCACAAATGTTTAGATGGTTTCCACAAAATGTAAGCATCACCATGAGCAGCACAACTGATAGGCTAATAATCATAAATGTGTGTTGATAATCAGATCCTCATATGAGAATGATTAGTGAAGGATCATGTGACACTGAAGACTGGAGTAATGATGATGAATTCAGCTTTGATCACAGGAATAAATTGCATTTTACTATATATTGACAGAGGAGGAAAGTGGGCTGGTTTTGTTGAGCTTTGAGCCCTGCACAGGCCCTGCACAATCCTATGACACACTCATGCAGTCATTAAAATAGTTCAGCTTTGTTTGTAATGTCCAAGTAGTTATATTTTGTTTAGTTTCTTTATTAAAGTTAATTTAGAAAAATGTTTGGATAATTTGTTTGTTTGTTAATTTTTTTTAAAGTGACAACCAAGCAGTCAGCGGCCGACAGTGGGTATGAGGTTAGGGGTGTAAAAGTCAGGGCCCGTAGGGCTCTAAAGCGTCGACCCAATCTGGCAACGCTGATCACACATGTAGCCTACATGTACATTCCAATAAAGGTTATTGATAACATTACTTATAGGCAACTAGTCATCATATCTTCCGCTTCAGGAAACACATGTTAATGCTCAGCAGTACACATAATGGTATATTTCCATTGTACTAAAATGCATTCATTGTCAATGGGTAGGCCTATATATGCGGCTGAAACAGGTAGCCAGTGCCTCCCAAATTTTTCAACATTAACATTTTAATATAACATTATAGTCATTATGGCCTTTAGAAAAATGTTTTTTGAGGAGGTGGGGTAGTGCACTATAGGCCCCTGTGGTGTGGCCTAAGCTTTTGTCTTTAATAGCATTTTTTTCCTTACATTACTTTTACTTTTATACTTTAAGTAGTTTTGAAACCAGTACTTTTACACTTTTACTTAAGTAAAAAGCTTGAGTTGATACTTCAACTTTTACAGAAGTATTTTTAAACCCTAGTATCTATACTTCCACTTGAGTAATGAATGTGAGTACTTTTGACACCTCTGGCCGCAGCTCATTTAAGAAAATGACAGCTCCAAAGAGGGAGGTAGTTCGAGGTAGTGCTTACAATAATAAAGAAAGATGATGATCAACCCCTTATGTGTTACCACTGAAATGTAGATGTAATATATTTCCAAATGTAAGCCCATCTTATGCGGAATGACGCTTCATACTGTCGTTTGCCCCGGCTCTAACCTCGAGTGTTAGCCTGTTTACGTTTTGCAAACCTTGTGAGCACGCAAACCCAAACGCTGTGACCTCGCGCCAAATGTTTTTATTGGTTTATTAAGTACAAACAGGCAAGTGATGAAAAATTGAGTGTGAGGGATCCGTTCACTTCTCACAAAAAGATTTTGGAATGAGATGGCTAACTGTAGTAGCGTTTAGTCCACTTTCTATAATAGCCTAATTTATAGATCACTTTTTTTTTTTAACTGACAACCGACAACTTTGATTGGTTAACGTTGATACGATAAACCATCGGTCAAACGGTCATCGGTTAACATCCCTAATCAGAATACCACATTCCAGCTGTGCGCCGCACCGGTCTCATATCTCTCACAGATGAGCTCAGATGAATAAAAGGAGGAGCGACAACAGTGAAGGAAGAGAGAGGACCAGGCCTGGACTTTACATTGAGTTTTTTTTTTTTGTGTTTCATTATGTGTAAATAATAAAACTGGCTGCCGTTTTTACTTTTAGTTGTTTTTTATTATGTATTAATGTTGGTGAATATTTGCCGGTTCCCGCCTTCTTTCCATATGAACAGACTTTGTTACAACATTGTTTGGAAATGTACTTTCTAGTTGATTATCAAATGGTAAATTATGATTTATACATGGCCGTTTACATTTATAACTGGCAGTTGCAACACACTACTAACTAACTTAACCAGGCCCCGCCCCCTTTATTTAGCTTATGCCTTTGGCAGGAGTTATTTAAATGAGGGATAATGTGATGTTTACGTTCCCAGAAGAAAACGCAAGACTACAATGGAGGAGTTTCAGGGAGTTCAGACACAGTGACACTGATATAGAGAAGAACTCCCGCTGGAGGGACTTTGGGGACATTTTCATGCTCAAACATCAACATTACACACTAAAGACAGACAAAAACACTTCTGCAGTCTATGTCAAACATTCAAAATATTAATTTCTCGCTTCTGAGGTTGCCTTTTACAGAAGGCAGATTGTAAGCAGCCTCTGTCTTTATCCGTATTAACGCGACAGAGCATGACTTCAGCTGATCATTAGAGAGCGAAATGACATCTTCATTCCTCTGGCGTGTCTTTTGAGAACATTAATTATTTTCCTTACACAATGACGGCAGAATCCACCCCTACTTTGAACTTTTTCATCGGTAATTAGGAGGAAAAAGTCTTCCAAGATGCTCCTTAACTGGCAGATCAACGTTTGGAAGTGGAAGTGAAACGGGAGGCGTTTTTGAGGCTTATTTTAATTTTGTTGTCATGCATGAATCGGTTGCTTCTCATTAGCCGACAGGCCTGATTGAAATATTGGAGGTTACCAAGGCAACAAAACAGGAGGTGTCCGGGAGATAAAAGATTGAGGCCTGGAATGACCTCAAAATTATTTTAGACAGTGTTTCTGTGCTTTTGTTTGCTCCTATGAGGTCAAAAAGTAAATTGTATTCCAATCTCAAACCACTTACCTGCTGTCAATCAAACTCAAAGCTAACGTTTGCCTGCCGACTGCATCTCATTTACAGCTGGACGCCTGTCTAAATTAGCTTTAACTTAAACAAGATCATGTACAGTGAGGAAATTAATGTCAGGGCTGTTAAACCAACACACACACACACACACACACACACACACACACACACACACACACACACACACACACACAAACACACACACACTTCAGCAAGAAGACTGTTAATATTACAGTGTTTCAGGTCAGACGGCACAATTTTGACCTTGTGATTATTGGAGTTATTGTTTGCTGTGGTTTCAGAACCAGAAACGTTTTTCGACCTCCAGGTCTAAGGTCAGGTCATCCAATCTAGGTAGATTCTAAAGCCTGTTGAACTGTGAGCAAAGGTCAGAGGTCAGACAGAAACCTTGAGGCCATCACAGAGTCTGGAGGCTGAAGACGGAGAGGAATATTTGAGAAGCTCTCTAGGGTGTCCCGCATGCTATATCCAAATATTCAAAGCAATAAAAGTCAGCAATTCCATATGATAATTTGTATATATCACATGGATTATGAAAATGTAAAGAAAATTAGGCGATAAAAATATGCATTTATACAATTATGCATTTAAGATGAGCAATATTTTTAAAGTTGTTACATTAGTTAAAGTTTTAGTAATTTCATTTTTATAATTTTTATTAGCTATTGTTCAAGTATTTGAAGGTTTTGGCTTTAGTTAACATTAATAACCCTGATATAAAAGAGAAAAAAAGAGTAAAAGAAAGAAAAAACACCTGTACGCATGTACAGGTGCACACACACACACACTCACACACAGAAGCACGCCTAAATAATTCATAAGAGCATTTTAGAGACATACATATACATTACAGATGCACGTCTTCATAAATGAGTCCCCTGATTAATCTGACTGGGCTGCGTATCTCTGCCCACATTGAAATGTTGTTGCTCCCCATAATTGCATATTAATTACTAAATATCTTTGTCTGCGTCATTTAACGGTAGTGTCAGAGGCACAATTCAAGTCACGTACCTCCTGTGCCATTGAGATGAATGTGAATGCTAACTAACAGCACGTTTTCTCCTTATACCCCCACTTGGTTGAAACACCGGATAAATCTCATAGACTGAACACTCTCAGCACACTTTGATATTACAGCTGCTGATTATGAGCAATATCTCAAGCAGATGTCGCCTCTGGATGTAAATTGAGAACATTTACCTACTGAGAATTCCTGCCGCCATAAAAGACCTGAAGGTGCTGCGAGACTCCGGTCAAATAAATCTACAGCAGCACAAAATGAGAACGCTTCATGTCTATAAGTCTATACGCCTGAAATAACTCAAGGTCAAATAAGTACATATTCATAAATGTGCATTTTTTTATACAACATTTATATTTTTTCAGTTTTGTTTTTATTTTATACGGGGGGGGGGGGGGGGGGGGTCAATCAATATGTGTCTAATGTGTATATTGATCGTCAACAACATGGATTCCTTTCCATGGAACTCAAAGGACACAAACACACACTTCTGTGAAACTAGAGGTTGTTTCTTCAGTATTCGCTTTTAATTACTTTACCAAGTGATCAGATGCACCATATTCTTAACGATACAACGTGTGGGAAAAAACCCAACAGACAAAAATAAAAGGAGGAACCTGAGTCATATACACTGACCAGAAGATCATAGAGACTCTTTTGACTTGAACCAGTAAGCAACACCCTAGCAACCACACACAACACTCCTAGATCAGCACTCTGAACACCTAAGCAATCAATTAGCAATACGCTGACAAACGCCCACAACACTCAAGCATCAACATACTGACCACCTTAGCAACTGCTTAGCGACACCCTGGCAACCACCCACAACAATAGATAGCATCAACATTCTGAACACCTTAGCAACCACTTAGTTAAATCATCATGGCAACCACCCACAACACTCGAGCATCAACATTTTTAACACCTTACCAACACTTAGCAAATCACCAACAACACTCTTGAATCAGCCCCCTGGACACCTTAGCAGCCACTTAGCAACACCCTAACAACCACACACAGCACTCTAGGATCAACATTCTGAACACCTTACAACCACTTACTAAACACATTTCAACAAGCTGGCATCAAAATTCTGATACACATATCAACTGCTTAGTGACACCCTGGGATATCACACCACAATCCAACACCTACATTCTGAACACCTTTACAAGCTCTTAGCAAATACCCTGGCCATCACCCACAACACTCCTGGATCAGCACCCTGAACACCTTAAAGTGATTAGTTCACCTAAAAATGAAAATGTGATGTTTATCTGCTTACCCCCAGTGCATCCAACATGTAGGCGTGTTTGTTTCTTCAGCTGAACACAAATGGAGATTTTTAACTCCAACCGTTGCAGTCTGCCAGTCATAATGCATGTGAATGGGTAACAACTCTATGAGAGTAAAAAAAAAACATACTTAGACAAAAACACAAAAACCCTGCTGCTCCTGACGACACACTGATGTCTTAAGACATGAACCAATCGGTTTCTGTTTTTGTTTTGTTTTTACCTCATATCCAGACAAATCTCATCTAGTGTTCCCATCCATCATTACTTCCGTCTCATTAGTGCCTGTGCGGATCGGCCGAATGAGGCATCTACATAATATACACTATGATCGCACCAATTTGACCTTATCAGATGGAGGTAATGACGGATGGGAACACTAGATGAGACTCGTCTTGGATATGAAGTAAAAATGTTTGTGCATTCTGGCAGTTTCTGTGTAATAAATGTACAAATCTATTTTATAATGTTTATTTAGCGGCTTAAAACTTTCAAAACACTTCAGAACTCTCTCTCTCTCTCCCTTTATCTCCCTTATATTTTCCACCCTTTCTTTAATTAGTTATACTTTGTCTGGCTTTTTTCGTGTGCAGTGTTTCCTATCAGGCTCAAGAGCAGACGTGCATTAATTAGCTCAGTACTGACAGTCTCTGTGCTGAATGATTTACGGCAGTTTCACTGTTTGTGAGCCGAGCTCTTTTTGAATAGAAAGAGCTGACTACTTAACGGAGGAGTGATGAATTATAACCCATAATACAGAATCGGCCTGCATGGAAAAAAGACTGTTCTGTCCAATTTTTTTTTTTTCATTTTTCACACAAGTGATATTAAAAATTACAGATTAGAAAGGAAAGCGAATACAAATGATTTTTACATTTTGGGTTTTTGTCAAACTTATTTGGCAGTTAATTAATTAGAAGTCCATATCTGCTGATTTTGTAGACCTGGACTAACTACATATGCTTAAAATACAACAAAGCACACAATACGCTCAACTCAATCTTTCATTTCCAGTATGATGACTGGGTAAAGATAAACAAACAAATATAATACAAATATAATAACATATCTGCCATGATTTTTACATCTCTATGCTATATTTCAGCATGCTATAGTATTCAGTTCATTAGCCTGTGTCTGTTATCCACACACACAAAAAAAACAATTAAAGGTTCTAGTTCACACACACATCGTTGGTTTTAATTACCCGTCTAAATCCCAGAGGGAACGTGGCGAGAATCTATTACCGCATAAAGAGCTCGAGACAGTTATAACAGAGCTGAGAAGAAGCCCTCAAGAGCCACTTCATCCTCAGATCAAACTCCACCTTCACATCAGTTAATGTGATGATGATCTAACTACTCAAACCGGTCTGGTCCTCACGACCCACATCAGCATACACACGTGTGTGAAGTCATCACTGCTTTTATTACTGAACTGCCTCTGAACAAGCATTATCATTCTGTGGACATTGACATTATTTGCATTTTGATTCACAAACTGTATGCATGTATATTATAATATATATATATATATATATATATATATATATATATATATATATATATATATATATATATATATATATATATATATATATATATATATATATATATATATATATACACACACACAAATATTTTATAAATATAAAATGTCAGCATGACTTCTGTAGTAAACAAGCCCAAAGGAGTTCCCTGATTGTGCCTGCAGATTAATGTCACTTGAGAGATTTCTGATTTTTGCTACACGCTCTAAGTGCTGTACAAGTTAAGAAATACATTTTTTTCTGTGTCCATGAAAAAAAATACAATTTTCTTAGAATTAATAAATAGTTCATATTAAATGTTCACTGGACAAAATGATTGATTGATTGATTGATTGATTGATTAAAGAAAGTTCTGTTAACCCCTAACACCAAAACTGTTAGGGGTTAACAGTTCATCTGATTAATTTATCCAAATATTCATAACTAAGTAGAGTTAATTCATTATTTATATTTCCCCCATGTATTGTGCTCAAAGTTTTAATTACTAAGGGTCAGGTTTACTAAACATGGTAAATTAGCATGAGAGCACAAAAAAGTGCAGTTGAGAGGGGAAAATTCTGCATCATGATCAACTGATGACATGCAAATTAAAAAACACAGCTTCATGCAGCCGGACCATTTCCATAATGACCAACACAATCTACCAAGAGCAGCGCAAACCAGTGTCTGGTTTAAAGGGATAGTTTAACCAACTAAAATACCCTATGATATACTCACCCTCAAGCCATCTTAGGTGTATATGACTTTCTTCTTTCAGTCAAATACAATTGGAGCTATATAAAAACCGACCTTTATAATGGTAGAGATTGGGGATAGAGATTTTGAAGTCGTAAAAGTGCTTCCATCCATCTTAAGAAGTAATCCAGCCGACTCCAGTGTGTTAATATAGGCCTTCAGACGCAAAGCAATGTGTTTAAAGGACAACTCCGGTGAGAAATGACCCTAGGGGTAATTAACAGATGGTTACCGAGTAGATCGTTCTCTGGGATGCGTTTTCATGAAAATGGAATGTAAAGAGTTTTATCTCTAAAAACAGATTAGCTTATAACGCTTGACTATGGGGCACAGAGTAGTGAAATTGAATCGCTAGTTAATACCACGAATAAGGCTCAAAATAGCCTCACACTAACACAACAGCATAATGAGGGTCCCTACATACAAACCAACGCATTGAGAACGTTGTAAGTGTACAAACAGTTTAATAAGGGGATACTTTATAAACACAGTGCGTTACACATTCACGGACAGGCGCCATCTTGGAAAACAGTCTCGACTCGTCGAGCCACGAGCGCTGTGCTAAGTGAGCTGGTCGATAGGAATTAAGTTTGTGAAATGTAATAACATGGACATTTTTATTTTTATTTATTTGTTTTTTTCTTTTGCGTTCATTGTTTTCTTCCGGAAACAACTGACCATATGAGATTCCAAGTAACAGTTCATTACTTAGCACAGCGCATGTGACTGTTTTCCAAGATGGCTGCTGTCCGTGAACGCGTAACGCACTGTGTTTATAAAGTATCTTCTTATTAAACTGTTTTTACACTTACAAAGTTCTCAATACTGTGTGAGGCTATTTTGAGCCTTGTTAGTGGTATTAACTAGCGGTTTAATTTCACTACCCGATGCCCCATAGACTAGTGTTATAAGCTAATCTGTTTTTAGAGATAAAACTCCTTACATTCGATTTTCATGAAAACGCATCCCAGAGAACGATCTACTCGCTAACCATCTGTTAATTACCCCTAGGTTCATTTCTCACCGGAGTTGTCCTTTAAGTATGAACAAAATCCATATTTAAAACTTTATAAACTAAAATAACGAACTTCCTGCCACAAAAAGAACTCTGGAACACAGAAACGAACAACCGCTAAACGCGACAATAACTGACAACAGGACAGGACTAAACACAGGCAAAGTAATCAAAGAAACAGGACACAGCTGACGAGACTAATTAACAAGACACAGGTGACAGGAACAGGAACAGAGGGTATGCACGTGACATCACGGTCAGCTGGAGTGAACACTGAGTGGCAAAAGCATAGGTTTACAGCGTGGTGAATGCAGCGAAAACACAAAACCAGGCCGGCACCAGAGGGGGGCTTGGAGAGGCTTGCACTCTAAAGAATGCTGGGATAAAAACAACTCAAGTTGGGTTAAAAATGGACAAACCCAGAAATTGGGTTGTTTGAATGGGTCCATTCACTGTGGTTCAAACAACCCAATTTCTAGGTTTGTCCATTTTCAACCCAACTTGAGTTGTTTTTAACCCAGCATTCTTTAGAACAGGGGTGACCAACCCGGCTCCTGGAGAGCTACCATCCTGCAGATTTCAGTTCCAGCACAGCTCCAACACACCTGTCTGTAATTATCTAGCACCCTTAACACCATGATTAGCTGGTTCAGGTGTGTTTGATGCAGGTCGGAGCTAAAATATGCAGGACGGTAGCTCTCCAGGACTAGGGTTAGACACACCTGTTTTAAGTGTAAATGGCCCCATGGACATCCCGGTGTCCCCCCTCCGGACCGAAGGAGACAGACTTGATAATAACGTGTAATTTTCTCACTCAGACCACTGCCAGACTGCTGCTTCTGCTACTGATTTCTTTTAGAGGGAAAAGCTGCCCAACACTGCTGGTCTAGGATCTGTAATCCTCTGTAAGAATTCGTAATAATGTCATATTATTAGCGAAAAGGAGTTGGCAAAAGATCCAAGGCAAGGGAAGTTTATTTATATAGCACATTTCATACACAATGGCAATTCAAAGTGCTTTACATAAAAATGAATTAAAATAGGGATAACAAATGCATAAGAAAAATAATACAATGTGTAAAAATAAAAATAGAAACAGTAAAGAGAATTAAAAAAAAAGAAAAAAAAGATCCAGTGCATATCTGTATTTGCACTCGTCAAATGATTCAATTTCCAAAAATTGTTTTACTTCGGTGAGTAAAGTAGCCAATCCCAGACATGTTTGTTGAGCTCCCGCTCCCGCGAGATTTGCGTTGGGTCCCGCGGGACCCGGCGGGACTCAATCCCAATGCAGCCCTCTACCATGAAGCGCCATTCACTCACAGAACGCAAGCTTCTGGAGGGTGTGTAAGTCTGAGCAAGCGAGTCTGGTACAGAGCCAGTGGTTGTTTTGTAGACGAGAACCAGTGCCTTGAATTTGATGCGAGTGGCCATTGGCAACCAGTGGAGTCTGATGAAGAGAGGTGTGGCATGCGCTCTTCGGCTCATTAAAGACCACTCTCACTGCTGCATTCTGGATCAGCTGCAAGGGTTTGATAGTACATGCTGGAAGGCCAGCCAGAAGAGCATTACAATAGTCCAGTCTGGAGAGAACAAGAGCTTGAACCAGGAGTTGTGCAGCCTGTTCTTATAGGAAGGGTCTAATCTTTCTAATGTTGTATAAAGCAAATCTGCAGGACCGGGCTGTTGCAGTAATGTGGTCAGTGAAGTTTAAATGGTCATCAATCACAACTCCAAGGTTCCTGGATGGAGTTATGGTTGATGAACCAAGCTGAATGGAGAAATTTTGATGAAGTGCTGGGTTGGTTCAGACAACAAGTAATTCTGTCTTTGCAAGATTAAGTGGAAGGTGATGCTCCTTCATCCAGTCAGAAATGTCTGTCAGACAGGCAGCGATATGAACACTGACTGTAGGATTATCTGGTTGAAGTAGAGTTGAGAGTCATCAGCATGTGATGTCTAGGGATTATAATGACTGACAGGGATTATGTATCGAAATCAGACTCGTAAAAATGTCAGGAAAACTCGATTCCTGGCTGCATATCAATATCCATGGATCACTGGATCTTTGGTAAATTGTAAGGAACACTATAATTGAGCCCAACCTTTGGTCTAAACTGATAACCGTTTGTTTTACATGCGTTTTCCCCATCAACTCCAGCCACGCAGCTGCTCTTCTGCCACTCAGTCCCGGATGAGGGGGCGATGCATTGACGCTGATGCATACCCTCTATAACACAATCAGACATAGTAACAAACAGCCCAGGGAAACTGAGGGTGACAGATCAAATAAATACAGACAGCAAAACAAGACTAAAAATACAGACATGAACAAAAGTCAAACCGTGACACGTCCAGAAGACGGCCGTACGCATTGATTTACAATCAAAGAGTAACCCCTGACATGATGAATGTGGAAGTGCAGAGGATAGAGCAAAACAAAACACAGCTCACAAATTAGAAGTCTAAAATGTAAGTCGGAGGAGAAACGTCGGAGGAGCTTGAGTTACATTTACATTTATGCATTTAGCAGACGCGACTTACAACTCAGGAGTACAGGAAGCGATCCATCAAGAAGAGGCAAAGGAACACAAAAAGTGCTCCAAATACCAAGATTTGTATACTGCTCAGAGTAGCAAAGACTAGAAAAAAGACCAGAAAAAGGAAGAAGAAAAGAGAAATAGAGGAGTTTTATTTTTATTTTTTTGTAAGATTAAGTGCTGAGTTATGAGTTTTTACCTGTCTTTTGAATGAGGCGAGTGATTCTGTCGTGCGTATGGAGGACGGAAGATCGTTCCACCAACCAGGAACAATTAAAAAAAAAGTCCTGGAGAGGGATTTCATGCCTCTCTGTGATGGTACCACAAGCCTTCGCTCATTAGCTGAGCGAAGGCTTCTGGTGGGGGTGTAGACTCGTAGGAGCGAGTCGAAGTATGCGGGTGCTGAGCTTGTGGAAGATCCATAAGCAAGAGTCAGAGCTTTGAATTTGATCCGGGCAGCGAGTGGTAGCCAATGCAGAGAGATGAATAGAGGTGTGACATGAGCCATTTTGGGCTCATTGAATACAAGACATGCCGCAGCGTTCTGGATCATTTGCAGCAGTTTGATTGCACAAGATGGAAGTCCAGCCAGAAGCGCATTGCAATAGTCAAGTCTAGAAATGACCAGGGCTTGGACAAGAAGCTGTGTTGCATGCTCCGTAAGGAACGGTCTGATTTTCCTGAAGTTGTGCAATGCAAACCTGCATGACCGAGCTGTCTTTGAGATGTGGTCTTTGAAGAACAGCTGGTCATCTAAGATTACTCCAAGATTTCTGACCGACCCTGAAGGAGTAATCAAAGATGAACCTAGCTGGATGGTAAAATCGTGTCGTATGGTCGGATTAGCAGGGAAAACAAGCAGCTCAGTCTTTGCCAAATTGAGCTGCAGGTGATGTTGTTTCGAGTGTTTTTGCCCGGCCTCATCTGTTTGAACTGCGAGAGGCGTCAGAGCTTACGCTACTCTTACAGACTCTTACGCGTCTGAGATTACTCTTTTTGTGCAAGTCGACTTGCGTTGGCCATCTGCCAAAAGCTAGTTATTTTAGTGTATAACGTTTTAAATATGGATATTGTTCTTACTTAAATCTATTGATTTGTTTCAGAAGGCCTTTATTAACCCCCTGGATTCCTTTTATGATAGATGGATGCACTAGCCCCACTTTATATTAGGTGGCTGTAATTACTATGTACTTACATTAAAAAAATAAGTACAGTGTACTTACTGTGTTCATATTGTACTGCAAAACACTTTTGTTGATATTGAGGTGGGATACAGGTAAAGTTATGGACAGCTGTGGTGGTATAGGGGCGTGTTCGTGGCGACCTCACAACATTCACAGTGTGAACATGTTTTACATTGTGTTTATAACCCCCAGATGAAACACATTTAAATATGCCATCAAGTCCCAAACATGCTAGAAACGTTAAATCATGCAACACTTGAATAAATTCTAACATATGCGATTAACACCATGAAACAGGAAGTTGTTGTAACTCAGGCATGCAATGTCAGATCTGCCCTAGATGTCACATGTTGCCCTTGAACACATCTTCATGACAATATTCAGTTATATTAAAGCGCCACCAACTGCCAACAGAAAGTGACGGGTTTATGTGATGCAACATACTAAGATATGATACAATCGAGTAATAAACATACTAGAAAAACTCTAAAACATGCTAGCAGCACTTAGCTGAGTGCTAAAGCATGATATGATCGTCATGAAACTGGAAGTTCTTGTAACTTAATCATACAATGTCCAATCTGAGGACATCTACACGTCAAAACTCAGTCACAGCCTCACTTGCTGATAGCAGAAGGTGTGCAAATACAAATGACCTCCTATTTTTCTACTTAAATGCTTATTAATCACCGTGCTCTGTTTTCCTAACTTTTTTTCCTTGCTTGCAGCTTTAATTAGTAGGCTAGCCTATTATATTTCTCATTGTGGTACTGTAATTTCAGGGAAGAAAATAAATAGCCTAACGTTACCTAGACTAGCTGAAACGCGTACACTTCTTATGGTCACATTTACCTTCTGTTATGATCATGTTTTCATTGTAGTCAGATTCTGTCTTCCCTTTGCCTGTCATTTGATCGCGTTCGCCTGTTTTGTTAATCATCTTGTTAGTCCCTGTGTTTATTCTCTGTGTTTTCCTGCATTCCTTGTCCACTCTCATCTATGTAATGTTGTTTTTCGTTTGAGATCCTGTATTTTCTTCAGAGCGTCGTCATTAAAGACTATTCTACTTAATCGTCGTTATCTTTGTGAGTTTAACACAACCCAGTCGTGACACTTACCTCATGTGGGACGCGGGACAATGCTCCCAATTTCTAACTGGCATGCATCTTGTGGTAATCAATCACTGGTGAAGAGTTCTGCCCAGATTTCGCTCATCTCAAACGAGATCTACTTGAGCTCCACCGGATACTGTGATTGGCTGGGATCATTGGTTCCTGCGAGGTCACAGACTTGAGGGATCTCCTAATCAATGACAATTTAATCTGAAACAAAACAAACTTGTGATTGACAGCTGAATCATTGAACTCTGTGTGTTTACCTGTTTAGTATGGCCACTGATTCCTCTGATCATCTTCAATATTGTGTGAATCTGTCTAGACACTTTAACAGCTTTTAAAAGTCAGAGTTTGTGTCTTTCTGACTATTCAGTCATGGGCGCTGCCAGACCTGAAGGACCAGCAAAATATCTACTCCACATGTTGCAACAAGTGTATGTGCAGAGTTTTGCCAGTTGATTTACATATGTGCATGTGATTTGCATATAATTAACAAAAGTGTTTGGTGCCACAGGGAATGAAATGTTCTCCTCTATCACTGTAAACGGTACCTGCATCCCAATTCACATACTATCTGTAGTTTGTGTGTATGTGAGATTATTTTAAATTGTAACATTATTGTCTTAATGTATTTTTGATCAAATAATTCCAACATTATGACATTTATCCCCAAACTTAAGTGTTAAGAACATGTTAAGAAATGAATTAATGAATGATCAAATTCATATAAAATAATAACAATAACTGCGATAAACCACTTTAATTTGGACAAATAAACAGAAATATTTAAAGTTCAAAATTCATTTGCCTGTTCATGGGCACATTTGGATTAAGAAATAAATAGCAATTACTTTTCAAATGCAAATACATGTATATTTAACTAGACATTTAGGCATTGTCAGTTTGAAAAGGGATTCATTTATCTCCATATTTACCCAAAAGTATTCTTTACCCATTATCTGTGAAGGGTGAATATTTGAATGTGAATTGGGATCCAGCCATATGCACACTTTTAATGGCAGGATATGCTAATGGACAAACGCTTTGACATTTGACTTTCAATATTATTTTAAATTCCAAAACTGAGCTTCATTTTGAAAAGAAGAAAAGGCGAAGTGTTTGATGCTTTGAGCATGTCAGAAATCACAGTGTGGATGGAAAATATTTTGTCCAGAGAATAATTACTTTCTTGTAAACCTTTTCACACTTTGATACTCGTCTTCTATATTCTTTTCACTTTCAATTACCCTACAGACAGACAGACAGACAGACAGACAGACAGACACACACACACACACACACACACACACACACACACACACACACACACACACACACACACACACACACACACACACACACACACACACACACACACACACACACACACACACACACACACACACACACACACACACACACACACACACACACACACACACCTGTCATTTTGCTCCCATCGTCTCTGTCCCTGGTGACGGTGTTAAATTGGTCTTGTGTTATTCATATGTTCACTGTAATAGTGCTGCATGTCTCGTTTTCTCTTTGTCTCTTTCATCATTCTCTTGCTCGCTCCATCTCGTGGTTATTGTTCCTGCTAACGGTTTAATTCTAGTTTAATGATGATGGCATTAAACAACAGGATTCCTTGAAAAGTGACGATCTCTAATTAGACAAACATTCTTAGCAGCAGCAGACAGTGCTCTATGTGATGATGTAAAAACAACTAGGACATATTTTTATTCTCAGAAAATTCACTCACCATCACAATGCTAGATTTGCGAAGGAGGTCTAGGTGGCTCTAGGGTGTTTCTATGTGGTTTCCGGTGTTTCTAGGTTATTGTGATTACTAGGGTGTTCTGAGTGTTTCTAGCCTATTGCTATGTGGTTCCTTGGTAATAGATTGTGGGAATTGTTTCTGGGAATAATCAGATGTTATTAAAGTTGTGTGAAGTTCTAATTAAGAATTGCAAGAATGAGAAAACACTAGAGAGATATATGTAGAGCATGAGTGTAATTATTATCTCAGTCATTTAGTGTCATCCAGTGGGACGGAGCTCAACGCTTCGATTTCAAATCACAGCAGAAGAAGGAGTGTAAAAATCAATCATCACCTGTACACATATACCGATCTACGCATTAAAGGTTGGGTAGGCAATTCAGGAGAGACTAGCAACAGCAAATTAGCTTTTTAAAGCATGAGATCCCATTCTGCAAAGCATCACGAGAGACAACGCTTAACTACATCATGTCTCAAAGCACATAACATTACAATAATAATGAATGTAAACTACAGAGCTCTAGTTCACTTGACTGCTGATAGTGTTGCCAAAAAAATATAATATTCAGTTTATAATATTCAGTTTTATAATAAATCAAACCCAAAACACTTAAAGGAACTGTATGTAAGAAATGTATTTCAGTTAATCATAAAATGACCCTGATAGACATTAAGAAAAATCATGTTCATTTAAAAAAAATACTGATATCACTGACAACAGTAGTCCGGCCAGGATATTGTCATTTAAAAGTTGTTGTTGCAGCCCTCAACTGATGTTGATGATGACATTTTGTGTTTTGGCCTGAAGCTCCGCCCTCCACCTATCGACCAATCACAAAGTCAGAAGTGTTTCGGAATCCGGGTTGCCAGATCAGCTTAAGTTACCACAGCTGCAGCTACAAACGCTCCTGCTGATCCTGCAGCCAATCTGGCAACCTCGAGTCAGGGGGAGGGGGATACACCGCCCTACAGTCATTTGAAAGTGATTGCAGGACCAGTTTTGGCCACAATCTTACATACACTTCCTTTAAAAAGAACTATAAAAGGGAGTGGAAATGGCAAAAAATAAATGGTCCTCTGCTGCCATCTACTTTTAAAAGTGGTAATTTTCATGTTATTTTCATGTTAAAAGTGTTTGTTTTCCACCAGGGGATGGATGGAATAATAGAGGATAATATATATTTATTATAAAGGCTAAGTAGTAATATAACTTTACTTTATATTCCTGTAATTGTCTAGACTGGCAATGTGTCTAAATTGGCACATGTGGAAATGTGGAAAAAAAAAAAGATATATATATTATATATTTTTTTTCACATTCCCAATTGTCAATTTAGACACATTGCCAGTCTAGACAATTACAGGAATATAAAGTAAAGTTATATTACATTACAGTAATATTAAATAAAGTTTGTCTATTCTTAATCAATATGAATGAATATTGGCTGGTTATTTAAAATAATTAAATATTCAGGGATTAACTTGATATTATCCATGCCTTGCCTAGAATACAAACAATATAATAAATTATATATATTTTTTTAATCATACTTTCATTGGGAGCTGAGTAATATTGAAATCCTGCACTGATTGCTTTCAGGATGTGAAGAGGGTTTCAACCAGTAAAACAAAAAACAAATTGCTTACCCTACCTTTAACAAAGAGAAATGATGGAAACACGTGCGGACATTGATACGATATTATCAGAGCATCGGTGTGAGATCAGGCTAACTTCAGGCCCAAAGCTCAAACGCAACCCCACTTATAAATAGAGAAGAATAATAGGAGAGAAACAGTAATTCATCTGAACTTTTGTGGAGACACACAGAGCTTGGCTGTTTCTCTGTACAATTGGCTCTTGTAGCTGCAGAGCCAATTAGACTGGATTCATTTACTACCGGTCATGTCACGGCTCTGTTCTGTGTTTTCCTGTTTGTGTGTCAGTGGCGTTTGGAAGGGGCGGACAGGCAGTTGCCAAGGAAACAGATTAAACTGTTTACCTCTTTTAATATGACATAGCTGAGGGAATTCCTCTGTGTGTCTGTGTGTGTGTGTGTGTGTTATGGTGCATCTTTTCCGTTTGTATATAGAATACTAAGAAGGTGATTGATACTTATACCAAAATCTAAATGAAATGTTCATTAGACTGCATGGACAATGCTGTATCCACTATGCAATGCAACTGACCTTGGATTTCATGTTCGTCAAATGTGATAGTTTGTTGCCTTGTGGGCTGTTCCCGGTCTGCAGTGGTCAGTATCTATCAAAAGTGCTCCGAGGAAGGAACAGTGGAGAACCGGTGACAGGGTCATGGGCAGCCAAGGCTCATTGATGCACGTTTGGAGCGAAGGCTGGTCTGATCAAACAGACGAGCTACTGGAGCTCACAATGATCAAGAAGTTAATGCTGGTTCTGATAGAAAGGTGTCAGAATACACAGTGCATCGCAGTTTATTGTGTATGGGGCTGCATAGCCGCTGACCAGTCAGGGTGCTCATGCTGACCCCACCGAAAGCACCAACGGGCACGTGAGCATCAAAACTAGACCACGGACCAATGGAAGAAGGTGGCCTGGTCTGATGAATCCCGTTTTCTTTTACATCACATGGATGGCCGGGGTGATTACCTGGGGAAGAAGGCAAGCCAGCGGAGGCAGTGTGATGCTTTTGGAAATGTTCTGCTGGAAACGGTATTCCCTGGTGGCTGTGGCTCTTTCCGCAGGATAATGCTCCTGCCACAAAGCAAAAATGGTTCAGAAATGGTTTGAGAAGGATCTTGAGCTTGAGGTGTTGACTTTGCCTCCAAATTCCCCAGATCTTAAATCCAATCGAGCATCTGTAGGATGTGCTGAACCAGTCCGATCAATGTAGGCCTCACCTTGCAACTTACAGGACTTAAAGGATCTGCTGCTAACATCTTGGTGCCAGATTATTTTAGCAGTTTTAATCAAGTTAAACTTAAAAATAAGGAATGTTGCTTTGGCCACTAGAAGAGATCAGATAAGTTAATATATTTGTATTTTTTTATTATTTTTTTAAGTTACCAATTTTGGTTTCAGGGTTAGGCATCATAGAATGTAGAATGATCCTCTTAAATAAGACGCATATTCAGTTCATGTTTTAAAAATATATATTTTTGATCAATTTAATCAGTTAAAATCCTGGCAGATACTACTCCTAGTTCATTTGGCATAACAGAAAAGGAAATTCAAACAAATTGCATTGTGGGATACTGTTCAGATACAGTGCGATGTGTTCTGGGTGTATACTGAAAACCTGTACACTGTACACTTTACATACATATTCCACTGCAGAAACCGTTATGCAGAGTAGCAATGCAATTTTGAGCATAACCAGACAAACACAAACAGAATGAGGACATGTAAGGTTTATCATGGGCTACATATAAAGCTGTTTCGGGCCAGTGAGACTGCATTAGGACACTAATGACTCACCTGGTCATTATGACATCACTGATCTCTGACCCCGCCCTCCACAGCAACAGTGACACTGTTGCCATGGGAGACAGAGCCGGCCTCTCTCGTCCAATCAGGAGGCAGGGACAGGATTATAGAGAAGAACACATAGATGTCCCCTGCTCAAGTCAACTTTAAAGAGCTTGGTCAGGCAGGAAATTAACATGTTAGTTAACGTTCTGACTAAAAGAAACTAAAAGAGTTTAACTGCAGACGAACACACTGACATTAGTGAGGGTCTCCGTCAGCCTGCTCCTCATAAACACACGGTGTGTGTGTGTGTGTGTGTGTGTGTGTGTGTGTCTGACAGAATCTAATTACAGAGAAACAGCAGACAGTCCAGCATTAGCAAACAATGAACAGACAGACAAACAGAGATCTGACAGACTGGGACAAACAGCTGTCTGTGTGATTCAGGGTTTGGCTAAACTGTGAGGTACGTCTGACCTCACAATGATGATAAAACCTGAAATCTGCTAGATTAAGGAAAGCAGCTTAATAAAATGTTGAAATATATGTATACAATTTCTATGAAAGAAAAAAGGTTTAGGGTTAATATCATCTCAAATATAACACATGCAGTCTAAAGTCTGCACTTGAGACAGAAAACAAATATGCATATGAAAGTAAACATTCATAAGCAAACATGCTAATAAAACAAGGTGTGTGTGTGTGTTTATAGAGCCAGTAAGATAACAGCTATTAGAGCTCATTAGAATACTGCATAATACTTGACACAGACACACACACTTCCGTGTTTTATGGGGAATTTCCATATGTGAAGGTTTTTATACTGTACAAACTGTATATTCTCTCCCCTAACTCTACCCATCACACACAACTACAAGCATGTTTACATTTTCAAAAAAAAACTAATTGATTTATAAGCTGAAACCAAAAAATGCCCCTACAACGACAAGGATTTCAGATATTGCCCTCTTTGTGGGACATTTTTTCGTAGGGTTTACATAAAACACACACACACACACACCTAAACTAGGCTAAATGAGGTCTGATTGTAAACTGAATGTCATTCACAGTAAGTGTAGCAGACACTCTTGAGTTTTCAGCCATTTCTTGAAAGCTGTGATGCTCTCATTAGTTTTGGTTTTAACGTGTTTAAATCTAATGAGAGCATCACAGCTGTCTTGACTATAAGTCTTATAACTTATATACTATATCTAAGACAAACATAGCCTCTGTGTTCTTGAAAATATGACTTAAAGTGGTTAGTTTTAATGAGCTCGACTGCTCTCAAATGTCTAAATGACTGAAATCAATGGAAATGCATCCCGTTTGCAACACAAACAAGACACCAATTAGGGCTGCCAATATTCTTAAAGAACATCCGCTTCATGATGAAAAACAAAAATACACACAGACATTAAATTACAGCCAGCTACCCGAAGAAAAGAAAATTGGGTGAGCTTGTGTTGATCTGAAATAGATCACCACTGCCCTCTGCAGGACATTACGTGTTATTGTTACAGAACTTAATTAATTTCACATATAGTTGCACTAAATTGCTCTTCATATCTAAATATATAAAACTGCATGAGAGAGAGAGAGAGAGAGAGAGAGAGAGAGAGAGAGAGAGAGAGAGAGAGAGAGAGAGAGAGAGAGAGAGAGAGAGAGAGAGAGAGAGAGAGAGAGAGAGAGAGAGAGAGAGAGAGAGAGAGAGACCCAGAATGAGTGAATCAATGCTTTTAATTTTAATATACACCGATCAGGTATAACATGACCACTGACAGGTGAAGTGAATAACACTGATGATCTCATTATCACATCACTTGTCAGTGGGTGGGATATATTAGGCAGCAAGTGAACATTTTGTCCTCAAAGTTGATGTGTTAGAAACAGGAAAAATGGGAAAGTGTAAGGATTTGAGCGAGTTTGACAAGGGCCAAATTGTGATGGCTAGACGACTGGGTCAGAGATCTCCAAAACTGCAGTGGTGAACGGGTGACAGGGTCATGGGTGGCTAAGGCTCATTGATGCACGTGGGGAGAGAAGTCTGGCCCGTGTCGTGTAGTCCGATCAAAAAGTTAATGCTGGTTCTGATAGAAAGGTGTCAGAAAACACCGGTTTATTGGGGCTGCCCCATGCTGACCCCTGTCCACCACCGAAAGCACCAACAGTGGCACATGAGCATCAGAACTGGACATCAGAGCAATGGAAGAAGGTGGCCTGGTCTCATGAATCACGTTTTCTTTTACATCACAATATTTGGTCAGGTACGTGGCTTAACTGGGGAACACATGGCACCAGGATGCACTATGGAAAGAAGGCGAGCCGACGGGCAGTGTGATGCTTTGGGCAATGTTCTGCTGGGAAACCTTGGGTCTGCCCTCCATGTGGATGTTACTTTGACACGTACCACCTACCTAAGCATTGTTGCAGACCATGTACAGCAGGATAATGCTCCCTGTCACAAAACAAAAATGGTTCAGGAAAGGTTTGAGGTGTTGACTTCACCTACAAATTCTCCAGTTCTCAATCTAATCGAGCATCAGTGGGATGAGCTGAACCAATCCGATCAATGGAGGCCCCACCTCGCAACTTACAGGACTTAAAGGATCTGCTGATAACATCTTGGAGCCAGACACCACAGCACACCTTCAGGGGTCTCGTGGAATCCATGGCTAGATGGGTCAGGGCTGTTTTGACAGCAAAAGAGAGACCAACACAATATTAGATCATATGTTATGTCTGATTAGTGTATACAGGAGATTAGTAGTAGGGTGTAGGGCCTCCTTTTGCAGACAATACATCATCAAGTCCTTCTCAGTGGCCAGAGGGATTTTGAGCCATTCCTCTTCCAGAACAGTGGCCAGCTCGATGCTGGTGGCTCTTTCGGGCAAAACACCCCAAAGTGGCTTAAAAATATTCAGATCTGGTATTGCTGCACTATCCTTCAGAGTACAATGGTTGAACCTGTAGGTGCACATGGTCCTCCAGAATGGTTCGGTAGTCGGAGTGACACATCCATCAAGCCCCGTGTAGGGAATGCCATGATACTGCATCACAATACCATTCACTCCGGACAATCCAGGTGTAAAGCCTCTTTGGTTCTTCTGCACACCGTAACTCACAAAGGTGAACTCATCAGAGAACAATACATGTTTCACATTATCCACAGGCCAAGATTGACACTTTTGGCACCATTGAAACCGACATTTGGCATTGGCACGAGTGACTAAAGGTTTGGCTAAAGGAGCCCGACCATGAATATTGACACTGTGGAGCTCCGGACAAACAGTATGCAGTGTCATCAATATACATCTCATCATCTGTACGATGGAAAATAATAAAATCGGAAACATAACCAGGAGCTTGTCCATGCAAAGCTTTAAAAACATCTATCAGCACTGTGTTATTTGCTTCTAAAATGAAAACGAACTAAAGGAGAGAAGCCAATATTGGCAATATTTTAGTTGCAGATGAGAGGTCTGACTAACACAAACACAAAACACTGCAGAAAAAATGACAAGATTAAATGCATGTAAAACAAGAACAGGTTTCATATTTGCATTATAACTTGTAAATGATCATCAGTTCTGCTGAATAAACTAAAATCTATTAAAATCTTCCACATTATTTATATCTACCTCATCATTTGGTTTAGAAAAACAATTATGCTGTTGTTTTTTTTAACATTAAAATATGACTTTGGCTTTAGGAATGGAAGAACAAATTGAACATTTCTATTTCGAAGGAAAATGGAAAACTGCAACAGGAAATCATGTGGTGTTTATATAATTATTTATATATCAGTTATTAAAGATTTTATCAAACTTGAACATTTCAGTTGTTAAATTAAAACATGTGACAAAGATTGAGCATAATATTAATAATGAAATATATTCAGTATATGATTCCAAAATAAGTTTATTGCTGACAGCACAGCAGATCATTGAAGGCACGTTTATAAGTTCAGGCAAACCATGACTTCATTTCATTAAAGTTTCTTTCAAACACATTCAATGAAATCAGAGCTGATTTTCTATTCCAGTTTAAGATGAAACAGGAGGAAGTCTTTACTAGCTTTCTAAAGCATTTGAGTGATTCTATAATTGGAGGTACATTTTAAATTTCAAAAAGTTTCAAATGGTATTTATTTTAAAAAGTAAAAACAAAACTGTTCACTAACACAAATTATTTCCAGTATCTTATTGGAAACAGTTTTTATACAATTAAAAGTTATTTTTAAACAATTTATTGTTGTAGAATTAGGAAAATTATTATTTCGGGCTTTTATAAATAAAATAAATGAAATATTACAAAAGAAAAGTTCAATAAAATATTTTGATAACACAATGAGACATGATGGGGAAAAAAAGTTTAACTAATTCGGACAAGAAGAAATCATGATTTTCTGATTTTCAGCTATATAAGACACTTTTTACATAAAATATTATATTATTATGGTCTGTAACATTTTGTGATCCATGATAATGAGTAACAAATAATTAAAAATATAACTCTTTGAAAAAAGCAGGAAAAAAAAACAATGACTTTGGACACCAAATGTACGCGTAATTATAGAATCACCCGCTCGTCTTCATCGTTAAAACAGCAAACACAGAAAAGCAAAAATGAAAAGAACATCGGGAGACAAATGGCTCAAAAACGATGACTGGATGCATCAGTAGACGGTTCAGAAGATGGTTTTGCTTCATCAGCTTTGGAGCTATGGTGCTGAAACACACACACACACACACACACACACACACACACACGCTGAATCAATAAATAAAAAGTCATGGAAAGCCAAAACATGTAAGAACAGGCTGTATAATTCAGTGGTTCTCAAACCTGTCCTGGGGACCACTCATTAGACACACCTCATTCAAAACTTGCAGTCTCTATTAATGAGCTGATAAGTTGAATCAGGTGTGTTAGATGAGGGAGCCATGCAAAACGTGCACTGGTGCGGGGTCCCCAGAACAGGTGTGGGAACCTCTGGTATAATTAAGTACCTTTATCTATAACACACAAAACCCCAGATTTCTCAGTGTTTGTGGCTTGTCAAAGCGCTGTTGTGTGTGTTACCTTGGCCTTAAAGAGCAGGTTTATGACTCCTTTGGATCGACGGTCACTTGTGCGGTCAGACATCAGGCACACAGACACGCTCTTACTGTCCCGCTTGGACCGCGCTGACTCCGCCTCCTCACTCCCGTTGGCTACTGACAGAGACAGACCTGAGGACAGGACGAGTGCAATGAGAAGTCAAGGTAGGTTTAGGGGCAGGGGCAGTGTAAGGGGATAGAAAATACGGTTTGTACGGTAAACCATTACGCCTATAGAATGTCCCCACATTTCACAAAAACGTGTGTGTGTTTGCACCTGTAATAGTGGGCAGAGATCTGGAGTTGACGAGGCCGCTGCCGCTCTCGCTCGGCTCTGACAGGTTCGTGTCGCTGCGGAATTCCTGCTTCTTGGAAAGCTAGAGAGAGAGAGTGAAGATAACATAGCTATATATTAATAGCTATATAATATATAATAATATAGCTGCTGTAATAATATCCTTACCATCACAATGAAATAAACACACAAACAGGACAAAACCTTCACAAATATTAAATCAATCAATCAATCAATCAATCACTCAGCCAACCAACCAACCAACCAACCAACCAACCAACCAACCAATCAATCAATCAATCAGCCAACCAGCCAACAACTCAATCATCAATCAACCAACCAATC
The DNA here is from genome assembly GCF_024679245.1 of Pseudorasbora parva. Lineage (NCBI taxonomy): Eukaryota > Metazoa > Chordata > Actinopteri > Cypriniformes > Gobionidae > Pseudorasbora > Pseudorasbora parva. The sequence goes on along the minus strand of NC_090182.1, from coordinate 7,867,339 downwards.
AATCAATCAATCAGCCAACCAACCAACCAACCAACCAACCAATCAGCCAACCAACTAAACAACCAACCAACCAACCAACCAATCAGCCAACCAATCAATCAGCCAACCAACCAATCAACCACCAACCAATCAATCAGCCACCAACCAATCAATCAGCCAACCAAACCAATTCATAAGCCAACCAATCAACCAACCAATCAGCCAACCAACCAATCAGCCAACCAACCAATCAGCCAACCAACCAATCAATCAGCTAACCAATCAGCCAACCAATCAATCAGCCAACCAACCAATCAACCAACCAACCAACCAATCAGCCAACCAACCAACAAGCCAACTAACCAATCAATTAGCCAACCAATCAGCCAACCAACCAGCCAATCAGCCAACCAACCAATCAATCAGCCAACCAACCAATCAGCCAACCAATCAGCCAACCAACCAATCAGCCAACCAACCAATCAGCCAACCAAGCAGCCAACCAAGCAACCAATCAGCCAACCAAGCAACCAATCAGCCAACCAACCAACCAGCCAAACAACCAACCAATCAGCCAACCAACCAATCAGCCAACCAACCAACCAACCAACCAACCAACCAGCCAACCAACCAACCAGCCAACCAACCAACCAGCCAACCAATCAGCCAACCAACCAATCAGCCAACCAACCAATCAGCCAACCAACCAGCCAACCAACCAACCAGCCAACCAACCGACCAATCAGCCAACCAACCGACCAATCAGCCAACCAACCAACCAATCAGCCAACCAACCAATCAGCCAACCAACCAACCAACCAATCAGCCAACCAACCAACCAACCAATCAGCCAACCAACCAATCAGCCAACCAACCAGCCAACCAACCAACCAACCAACCAATCAGCCAACCAGCCAACCAACCAATCAGCCAACCAACCAGCCAACCAACCAACCAACCAACCAATCAGCCAACCAACCAACCAACCAATCAGCCAACCAACCAGCCAACCAACCAACCAACCAACCAATCAGCCAACCAACCGACCAATCAGCCAACCAACCGACCAATCAGCCAACCAACCAACCAACCAATCAGCCAACCAACCAACCAACCAATCAGCCAACCAACCAACCAACCAACCAACCAATCAGCCAACCAACCAACCAACAAATCAGCCAACCAACCAACCAATCAGCCAACCAACCAACCAATCAATCAATCAATCAACCAATCAACCAATCAATCAATCAATCAATCAATTAATTAATCAATCAATCAATCAATTAGACAAAGGGGTAAACATGTTTATTAAATTGAATAAATTAATACAATAAATCTTTATTTCAGCATTCAGATGTTTGGTTTAAATGTGTGTATTTTAGAAGCAGTAACTGCTCATCATTTATTTCAAGTGTTACTATCACCATTTTGCCTTTATTACTTCATTATAATTCATTTTTTAAAGGACAAATATTCCACGTAGCATGTAGCTCAAACACTGCATGCATTATAATTATTAAAAAAGTTATTAGTAAAATGCTATTTAAAACTATTTTAAATTTTGTCAACTACAAAATGATTCACTTCTCCAATAATTTAATTTTATTATTTATTCTGTCATAATTTTTTTCTTAAATGCATTTACTTGTTCTGCACTGATTCATCTTTTATTTCTTCATGTATGTATTGTTAACCCCTAACAGTTTTTCCCTCCGTACAGGAATCACACTCGTTTCGTATTTTCTCTCTTTCTCTCACCCGTTTGTCGAGAGTGCTGCTCCGCTCTTTCTCTTCGCTGATGAAGATCATACTGCCACGACCGGATTTCTTCTTCTTCTTGGATTTCCTTAGTTTCACCTGGAAGAACAGAACAAATGAGGATGATGATGTCATTGCGGAGAGGTGCAATCATTGGCCCTTTTCTAATTAGGTTCTTGTGATTGGTCGAAACAATTCCGGTTGAATTAAAGAATTTATTGCTCATCCTCACCTCCACTTCAACACCACTCTCATCCATCACACTGATACTTCCACTGGAGCGATGGATAGACGAAGACGGAGACAGAGGAACGCCACTGTCCAAACACATGCTACAGAGAGAGAGAGAGAGAGAGAGAGAGAGAGAGAGAGAGAGAGAGAGAGAGAGAGAGAGAGAGAGAGAGGAGAGAGAGAGAGAGAGAGAGAGAGAGAGAGAGAGAGAGAGAGAGAGAGAGAGAGAGAGAGAGAGAGAGAGAGAGAGAGATTATAGTTGGAATATAAAGCTACTAAAAATATCACGTGAAACAGAAACATTTCAGACAGTATCATGTTACATGGTTGTCAAATGTAAATACTCAAATATAATACAAATATTATTAAAACAAATGTATATAATAAAAACAATATATTAAAACAATTATGAATAAAATCATATAGATTTTTTTTCTATCATACATATATTTATATTTTGTATTTTCCATGTGTAAATTGTAAAGTTAAGTTAAAACTAAAATAATTATATTTTATTTATTTATAAAATATAAATACAATTTTATATTTAAAATTTAAATATAAAATGTTATATTTTAAAATTTAAATATAACATTTTATATTTTAAATTTTAAATTTTAAATAAATATAAAATAATATAAAATATATATTTTATATTTATATTTTATAAATATTTAGAAGTCTTAGAAGTGACACTCTTATTAAGTGTCTTTTATAGAATATATATATATATATATATATATATATATATATATATATATATATATATATATATATATATATATATATATATATTAATGGATAAACTACCCATCAAATTATTTAAAAAAAAATTACCTCACATTTAATTCAGCAATATCTCAGAAATAAAACAATATTTTAACATAATTATTAAAATAAACATTAAAACCATGCTGGAATCAGTTGCAGGTGTGTCTGATAAAAGTACCATATAAACCATATAAACAAATTAAGTTTGAGTAGTGTGTCAGATTAATACATTTATAAATATAAAATATATATTTTCTATAAAAATGTCAGAAACGTTTTCCACTGAAATCTGCATTCAACGCACAGTAACCATATTAAGTATCATAGTAAGTTACTCTATACTTGGCCCAAGATTTGATTTGATTTGATTTAATGGTTTATTTGAAAGGGGACAGTGCAATTTCATAAAACACATGAACAAACATGGTTAAAAAAGCCAGAATTAGCCAAAAGGCTATTTTTCATCTGTAGAGTGACAGGTGTTTGTGGGCGTGGTCACCTGTCTGGGTGTGTCTTAGTGGGCGTTCCGCATTCAGATCCAGCCAATGAGCAGATAGACTGTCGGACTGAGCGAAGCATCGAGCGTGGGCGAGTGGACCGTCTCTCGTCCATATCCGGCTAGAAAAGAGGAAGAAGATAAAATCCAGAAAACTCAAAACTGATCTCATTGTGGGACCAAATCCTCGTCCTTACCAGCTCTCTCACTCCGTACTCCTTCTCCACCTTCTTCTTCAGCTGTTTGAAGCAGTCCTCCATGCGCTCGTGGAAAGGCCGAAGGTCATCGGTTACTCTTTTTCCATGCAGACTGATTCCTCTGCCCAACAACGGGATCTACACCGGTCAAACGGGCGTTTAAACAGGATAACCGAATGTCCTCCATACATTTATATTTATGCATTTGGCAGACACTTTTATCCAAAGCGACATTGCATTTTAAAGGGATACTCTATGTTATTCCCTTAACTTAGACAAGTTGATACATCGCTCTCTCGTCTCAGTGTGTGCTCTTAATCTCTCTGACGCGCGGTGAGGATCTGATAGCATTTAGTTTAGCCCACTAAGCCCAGTTCATTCACTATGGTACCAAACAGAGATCAAGTTAGAAGTACCAAACACCTCCACGTGTTCCCTATTTAAATACAGTTACACGAATAGTTCAACGACCTAGTATGGAGAAACAAAATAAAACGTGGCGCTTTTCTAATCGGGTTAAAAAGGAGAACTATAATGTATGGAGGAATAGCACTTCTGAGAGTACTTCACCTCGGCGCAGTAAAAAGTCCTGGCTGAAAAATCCTCCCTCACATCTCCCCTCCCCCTATTCAACTATTCGTGTAACTGTATTTAAATAGGAGAAATGTGGAGGGGTTTGGTCGCTTCTAACTTGATCTCTTTTTGGTACCATAGTGAATGAACTGGGCTTAGTGGGCGAAGCTACTGTACACTCTAAAAAATTCTGGGTAAAAAACAACCCAATGTTGGGTCAAATATGGACTAACCCAGCAGTTGAGTTGTTTTAACCCAGCGACTGGGTTGTCTTAAGCAAATATTTAACCCAACCGCAAGATTAAAACAATTTCCCCAATTAACCTAATTGCTGGGTTAGTCCATATTTGACCCAACATTTGGTTAAAACAACCCAGCATTTTTTAGAGTGTATTTTCCAGACTACAAGTCGCTCCGGAGTATAAGTCGCATCAGTCAAAAAATGCGTCATGAAGAGGCAAAAAACATATATAAGTCGCACTAGACTATAAGTCGCATTAGGGCAGAAGCAGAGTGCTCACTGTGCATAACCGAGCAGAAGAAAGTAAGTTTGAAGTGAGTGAGAATCTTGTGGGGGACTGGCGAAAAGCAGAGGTTACTTTAACTGTAATGAAGAAAACAAAGAAATCTAATCGCGGACTGAAAGCACGAGTCCACAGACGCTTGAACTCTGCTGGGAGAGGCTCAGCCGCGCGAGACGAACGCTGTGTGAATCGTTCTCGGCTGCATATTTTCCTACATGCAGTTTGTAATTTGCAGAATACGATTTTCTTTATGGGGGCATTTTGTTTGTGTTCAGTCTTTCTAAGTTGTTGTCTTTAAGTTAATATTTCAGTGAGAGTTTTTTTCTGTTTTCAGTTATTTTTTTCATGCAGGGGTAGGCTACAGGAGCAGCATAGAGCGCCCTCTCGCGGCTATATGTTTATTCTTGTCAGTCAGTATGAATTAAATTTGATATATAAGTCGCAGGACCAGCCAAACTTTGAAAAAAAGTGTGACTTATAGTCCGGAAAATACGGTAAATACTATCAGATCGTCACCGTGCATCAGAGCGATTAAGTGCACGCACTGAGACGAGAGAGAGAGAGATATAGTATAATAAAACACACACACACACACAACACATACACGTCTGTATCAACTCATCTTAGTTAAAGGAATAACACAGTTTAATATGAAAACACGGAGGAGTATCTCTTTAAGGTTCACATTTTTTGTCAATTCTTGCTTTCCCTGGGATTCGAACCCATGACCATGGCTTTGCTATCGCCACGCTCTACTGGTTGAGCTTCAGGAAAGCTCCTTACCCAACATGACTGGACGAGTTTCTAACATCAAGCCAATTCACAACAAAGCAGAGAAACAACGCTAAAGAGAAACACAATGTTGCTGACCTGCCATGCGATGAGGTCTTTGAGTCTCATGAGTTTTTCTCTGTCATCCGGATGTTCCTGTGTGTATTGCTCCGTGAAAAACGCCTGGACAAAACACACACGGATCAAGAAGCGCTCTCACAGTTTCTCTTTGTCTTCTCACACACACTCACTGCTTATCTCTGACCTTCTCGTATTTAGCGAAGCCGCCCATGACGGCGGGATCCACGATGCCGTTGAGCAGCATGGAGAGCGGGTTTATGGGTAAAGCGTCGTCACACTGGTACTGGTTGATCATGGTGAGGATTTTCTCATTCGTTTGTCCCATCGTCTCGATGGCGTTCTCCAGCGGACTCACCGTCGTCTGACAGAAAAATAAAGTTATTATATCAGAAATTCAAGGTCATTTGTATAGAGCTTTTATATAGATAAACAACTTGCCATAATATACTATAATGAAATATAATATAATAAGTGAAAAATAACCTAAAAGATAAAATAAAACTAAAAGATAATAGTCATAAAAAGAGTAATGTCATAAGGGCTAAAGTCTTATATTAATATAACATAATTCAAAACCAATATAGAATAATATTAAAGCGATAATATAATAAGTGTGTGAAAAAAATATGTGAAACAAGTAAAACTAAAAGGTAAAATTACACTAAAAGATCAAAAATGAGCAAATATTAAATAAAAATAAGTGTTATGTTAATGAGAGCATGTGTATTTCCAGACGGACCATTTATATTTAAACATAAAAAAAGTTTAATAAGGGCTAAAGTCATATTAATTTAAATAATATAATATTATGATATAATAAATCTCAACTGTTTGAATTAATTGTATTTTCACAAAATGCAACTATATTATCACCCAGCTCTAATCTGCTAAATATGACTATAAATCATGAATATATAATACTATAAGGATACTATAAACATTCACATCATGATTTTCTGTAAAGCTGCTTTGAAACATTGTGCTTCTACTGTACAAATTAGTTTGACTAGACATACTACTGAAGCAATTTTTTACAGTATGTAATCTGTGCACATTATGCACATTTTCTGTATGTATAAAATAAATAAAGCACACTGTACATATAGTATCATATCCCACAATAAAAGACAATGAACTTGACATTTGATTATATATATATTCTAGTATAATGCACCTTTTAACTCTTTCTTGGCTTTTTATGTGATCAGCACTGCAAATTTTGTAATGCAATTTTCTTAGTAATTCAATCCTTTTTTAAAGAGAGTAATTACAGTCATCTAATTACATTGTTGAAGATGTAATCAGCAGAGTAGTTACATTTTTAGAATAACTGGTAACACTTTATTTTAAGGTGACGTAGTTACACGTTACTACATGTACTTACTATAGTAATAACAGCACATTATGCATAATTACAAGTAACTAACCCTAAACCAAACCCTAACTACATGTAATAAATAAAAAATAAATAAAGCACATATTTGATTAAGTGCAATGTAACTAAGTCACCTTAAAATAAAGTGTAACTGAGTAATTTACCCAACACTGCTGTTTGGCATACTATTAAAAGTACCCAGTATACACTGCCCATTACGCAGCACACTAGTATTTGAGCCAGCGACGGACACTCACGTGGGTCATGCTAGTGGCCTCAAACCAGCGCAGGATTCCTGGGAGTTTATACGCGGTTAAGAATGTGGTTCGTTCGATCCACATAGACTGAAGAGAGAGAAAAGAGACAGAAGACAGTGAGCATGTCATTAAAGAGAACGCAGTAAATGAGCTTGTGTGTGTGTGTGTGTGTGTGTGTTTCATTGTGCTTGCGAGGGACAAAAGACTCTGCTAAGTGACCAGAAAACTTTCCAGTGAAGATCAGAGTTCAGTGTGTCAGGATTGTAGGCTTGTTTTTAGGGTTTATTCCTCTCAGGAGTTTGGCTCCACAGCAAAGTTAAGTGTGACTGATCACTAATAGAAGTGGTAAAATATCTCCACCTGCTGTTCACACTGCATAACGTCATCATTTCATCAACATAAATTGGTCTCATTTCTGTTTCTCAACTCCTTCACATCCTCAATTTGCATAAATGTGCTGCAGTTTTCCTGTGTTTATTTGAGAAATTCAGTGGTGTTATTGTTAACAAAAGCTAAAAAAAAAAAACATTAAAAAAATCATGTTCATTAATTGAAATAAAGCTGAAATGAAATACAATATAAATAAGAATGAAAAAAAAAAGTTTAAGCTGAAATGCTAAAATATGAAGTAATGAAAATAATACATTAAACCTAAATACAAATATTTGGAGGAAAAAACTCCTAAATTTAATATGATGCTAATTATAAAAAATATAAAAACAAAAGATCCGATAAGTCTGATAAATACTATACTAGTTTATAAATAATACTAAAATAACACTGAAGAGGTTTATTCACCACTTATATACGTGAAATATTGTAAATAGCTTTGTTATAGATTCAATTAGTGCCAGTTGCAATTCAGTCTTGTTTTGTGTGTTTTATTCGAGTTTATGCTGCAATAAATCAGTTAATATGTAAACCACAAAAATGGAGTGATTATTAATTTAGTCTTATTTTATCAGACCACACTGCTTGTTTCTCTAGAGAGAACTCGCAACAGTTTTTGAACTTTGAACTTGCGCATTTTGCAAGTGTCCATGTGCATGAAGTAAGAATTATTAACATGACTTTATTCTGAAAGCTTGCTCACAATAAATGAAAACAACTTGCTAAGAAAAACAAAAGGCATTTCCAATTAAATGTGACATATTTTCTGTGCATACTAAGGTTGCAGACAGTGAAATTGCATCTTCAGAGTGTAATAATTATAATTAACTTAATGAACAATAGATATATGAGAGATTCATGCATGTGGGAATATGTCAGGACTCACAACAAACTCATTATCAGGATCCACTTTCCCTCTCCTCACGGGTCTGGAGTACTGGAACCGCTGGACGTAGTTGGACTTGTAGAAACTACAGAAGACACAAGAAGAGAAAGAGTTGACGGCACATCCACATGTCAGATCAGGACACGGCTGTAGAGGCACTGAATGAGAACAGATGAACGTGTTTTGTGATTTAATTCTTCTGATTGCTCAGTGAGCTGCAGACTGACTTGATGATCTGATCTGGGACTGGTTTGTTCTTCAGACGTGGCGGGATCTCGAGCACCGGTTGGACTGTAAAACACTGGATATCTGATCCGGACCGGATAAGAACAACACACTAAAATATTTTTAACCAGTAAAGACCTATTTTCGCATGTTAAAAAGAAAAAAAAATTCAAAGTAAAAAACACAGACACACACACGTCTGGTTCACTATCTTTGTGGGGACTCTCTATAGACATAATGGTTTTTATACTGTACAGACCGTGTTTTCTATCCCCTTACACTGCCCTACCCATCACAGGAAACATTCTGCATTTTTACTTTCTAAAAAAAACTCATCCTGTATGATTTATACGCCTTTTGAAAAGTGGAGACCGCTGGCTGGTTCCCATAATGTAGGTAATCTCAGGTTTTACTATCCTTATGGGGACATTTGGTCCCCACAATGTAAACAAGGGCACACACACACACACACACACGTTGGTCTATGTGGTTTACTGGGACTCTCCATAGGCGTAATGGTTTTTATACTGTACAAACCGTATTTTCTATCCCCTTACACTGCCCCTGCCCCTAAACCTACCCATCACAGGAAACATTCTGCATTTTTACTTTCTCAAAAAAACATCATTTAGTATGTTTTTTAAGCTATTTGAATTATGAGGACATTTGAAATGTCCTCATAAACCACATTTATAGTGTAATACCAGTGTAATACTCATATAGTTATACAAATTTGATTCCTCATAAAGCACATAAACAGGCACACGCACGCACGCACGCACGCACGCATATATATATATATATATATATATATATATATATATAGCTAGCTCTGGGAAAAATTAAGAGACCACTTAACATTGATTTCTCACTTCTAACTGTGTACATTATGCAAATGAGTTTCACAGGGGAAAGAAGGGTGATGTCAACAGCCAATCACAACACTGGAATGGAGAAGTGCCAAATTGCAATCTCCTCCTCATCAGAAAGGGATAAAGGTACCCTTTCAACAGACACTGGTCTGAGCCTCCCCTCGAGAGAGAGACAAACAGATCACCAAATTCTGAGTCTGTCCGGCGAGGATGAGCGATAACAGATACACCGTAACATTCTGAGCCTCTGGTTCTTCCAGAGAGACAACACAAGATCTGAGGATCTGAGTCTACAGCTTATGAGGCAGAAACAGATGCGACCACGTTCTGAGCCTCCAGCCTCTGAGGAAAAAGACATTAATCAACACTACGTTCAGTTTTAGTCAAGCAAGACACTGACGACTACAGCACGTCCCAAATCTCGATGTCAGAGAGACAACTGCGGATTGACCAAGTCCTGAGTGTCTGGCCCAGAGAGGCACAAGACACACAGAGACATTTTCAACAAGATTAAGCTCAGGAGAGCAAACCTTCACGTCAAGGTTCCTTCGTCTGCGTGTTCCAGGTTAAGGACCTTCTGCATCTGCTTCAGGGCCTCATCTGCATGTTCCAGATTTTAGGACCCTTTGGTGCCCCAGGGGATCGGTATCCCACAGATCTTCGTGTTCAAGGCTGTTGAAACGGATTCCAGCTCTTTTCCCCACTGCATTTTCTCCCAGCAAAACCAGTGTTAGAAGTCATCACCATCGGACTGCTTACTCAACCACGTGGAATGTAAATATCACTTAACCAAACCTCTTTCTAGAGACCTTGGCATTGTTGTATATAATCAGTATATGATTTTCTAATTTACATTGGGGTGATATAACTGATGCATGTTAATAACAAATAATCTTTAATACAGAAGAGATTCTTAATGATTGAACCGCCTCCAGTCTTCTCATACAGCCAAAGTAAAAGACCTTGACTAGCGTCCCAAGCTAAGATAGAGGGAAGGTGTTCATCTAATGTACTCATAACCACACCTTAAGTGATGGGAGATCCAAAAATCACAACGTAAGCGGTGACGTGAGTACTAATCAGTACCTTACTTAGCATCCTTGGATGGACAAAAGTATAAAAAATGTATACATTTGTAAAGGGAGCAGTTGTAGCCTGATGGTTAGAGAGTCTGACTTGTAACCAGAAGGTTGTGGGTTCGAGTCTTAGGTCCAGCAGGAATTGCGGTGGAGAATAATGCTAACACCACAACTGAGGTGAGACCCTTGAGCAAGGCCCCCAACTGTGTGTTTCCTCTATGTGTGTGTGTTCACTTGGATGAGTTAAATACAGAGCCACACGCCACTTTACTAAAGGATACACTGCATGTTTGAGTTTTTAATGTCGTCTCCAGGCATCGTGGTGATGTTGAGTCTCACAGCGCTGGGAAACTGACTCATCAAATGACTCTGGAAATCTTCCCGGCGCTCGTACTCCTTCCCACGGTGAATGAAAACCTTATTCTGAACAAATCAAATAAAACAAAACACATCATAATCTAGACTACATTGCGTATCTGTTAGGACAGTTTCCCCATTAAAGTGATAGTTCACTTAAAAATGAAAATGTGATGTTTATCTGCTTATCCTCAGAGCATCTAAGATGTAGATGTGTTTGTTTCTTCAGCAGAACACAAATAAGATTTTTATCTCCAAACGTTGCTCGTATAATGCATGTCAATGGGGTGTTTTTTATGAGAGTCACCATGAGAGTAAAAAACACATAGAGATACGCATCCATATTAAACCCTGCGCCTTGTGGCGACACACATTGATGTCTTAAGACATGAAACGATTGGTTTCTGCGAGAAATTGAACAGCATTTTTGGTACTTGTTTACCTTGTAATGCCATTACTTCCACCGAAGATGGTCAAAACCGGCGTGACCATAGATATATATTTACTCATAGTTGCCTCATTCAACCCATCTGCGCAGGCACTAATGAGGATCTATATACATATATATATGATCATGCCGTTGTTTTGACCTTCTTTGGTGGAAGTAATGGCGCTGGGAATGCTAGATGAGATTCGCCTGCAAAGAGGTACAAAAAATATCATAAATACTTTTCGGTTTCTTGCAGAAACTGATTGTTTCGTGTCTTAAGACATCAATGTGTAGCCACGAGCCGCAGGGTTTAATATTTGTATGTCTACGTGTTTTTACTCTCATATTGACTCTCACAAAAAACACCCCATTGACATGCATTATACGGCAACGGTTGGAGTTAAAACTCTTCATTTGTGTTCTACTGAAGAAACAAACAAACCTACATCTTGGATGCCCTGGGTGTAAGCAGATAAACATCACATTTTCATTTTTGGGTCAACCATCCCTTTAAACGAAAATAATAAACACACACTGACCCTGAGGAACTGAGGGAAGCCGCATCCGTAATATCCCACAGCGAAGTAGTCCGGCTTGGGCCGCAGGATCTTCATAATGTTCTCGTAAAACTTGGCTTGCTGATTCTGCGAAAGGAATTAATTCATGAAATAAACAGAGAGAACATGCTAAAAAGTAACGCCAAAACAAAAATTAAGACTGACATCTAAAACATGGAAAGTTTAGTGTGTGTTACCAGTTTCTGTCCGAGAAGCTCGTAATCGAAGACCTCCATCTCGTACTGATCCGCTAACTCCTTACACAGAGTGATGGCCTCCTCCCACATCTGACACGCAAAACGAAGTATTACAGACATGCACTGTCAAGCCTTCACAAAACCCGTCTTTAAAATTCAGCTCCAAAAAAAGACACATTTCTTTAGTATCATACTGTGAGTCTCTCTGTACAGTGTGTGGATCTGCTGACCTTGCCCTGATCGAAGTAGCTGATGATGGTGTCGTAGAGCGTTTCTTTGAGCTGCCGTTGGGACTGGGGCGTCTGATAGTCCAGCTGAAGGGCACACTGCTCCTCCGACCACTTCAAACACATCAAATCAGGACATCAAGTTACAGTTTCAAAGCAGCTTCCCAGAGATAAAGAGGGAAATAACAGATTAGATGATACGTCATCAAATATGAGACAAATTAAAATTTCGCTGTAGAGCAGCTCTAAAAAGACAGTAGTGTCATTATTCAGCTCAAATCAGATCAATGTTGATTCAGTCAGAGGTGGACAAAGTACATAACTCTATTATCTGACATACTAACATACGACTCATACTTAAACTTAAATGAGACAAACTCATTTAAATACTTAAATACTTTGCTCTTTACAAAGCTGCTGTCACTTTAAGGCCGAATGCACGGATCCAATACACTGATACACATCTGATATTCTCCCAACTTTACCATTCTCTTTCTCCCAGACATTCATATTTGTAATATTTTATAAGACATGCACCAAGTGTATGCCAACTAAACTAATCTTGATTTTTTTTTAAAACTGAAACATACTTTCAAAGTATGGCTATGGGTGCACACACTTGTGCCTAAGAATCGTCCTCTTCCATTTTGCTATGAACAGATCAGTGTTCAAAAAAAGTTTGGGGAAATGTATATGACTATAAGAGTGATTCCTGACAGACTGTCTGAAACAACAACAACAAAAAACCTTTTAAAGAAGGAAAAAATCATCCACCGACTTTCAGAGCTGCTGCAGAAACGACTTTCGACCTTGATAGAAATGTAGTGGAGTAAAAAGTACGATATTTGGCTTTCAAATGTAGTGAAGTAAAAGTAATAAATACTCCAGTAAAGTACAGATACTCAAAAAGTGTACTTAAGTACAGTACTCAAGTAAATGTACTTAGTTACTGTCCACCTCTGGATTCAGTTCAATAACTGTATCAGTTATTAATGCCTGAAGAAAAGGTTCTATATGGATTTTTATTATTTTGTATGATTAACAGTTTAAAAAAAAAAAAATTTAAACACACACAAATCCATCACAAAAACAACAACTTTACACATAGAACAAAACAGAATAAAAGAAGATGCAACACGTCCATAGACAAACACAAAAAAAAAAAAAAACGATGACAGTGATGCACAGAGCCCTTGAGTTTACAACCTTTCCTATATGTAGGTACAGAATTGTATCAAAACGTGTCTGTCAATCATGTTTTCTGGTTAAATGCTATGTTTATGAGCCAGAACGCCATTAAATACCCAAAATATGCAAATGATACTTCCCCCATTTTAAGTTATACTCCTCCACTTTATCAAGCAGCCTGTAGGACAGTTGCTCTAGGGCCGCCAGCTGACCCAGAGCCCACAAATACAGTGCAGGTGCAGAGGGGGCCTTCCATTCTTTGACCAGAAGTTTCCGGCCTAACATAAGGACAGTCTGGGTCCATTCTATGGGTTTCTACCAATGCGTTTTTTCACGGTGCTGGCTGGTGTTTTCAATTGTTTTCATTGAGAGCGCCGTGTTTTAGAACGCCTGGAGCGCACCGAGGCGCTGAGCGAGTATTTCACGCTCAAGCGCTCAACGTTTTTTACTGGCCGCTGAGAGTTGTTCAACTTTAAGTAAAACGCAGCGCTCATCACTGTCACTCTTCACTTAGCCGTCCAATCACAGTGGAGGAGGGGAGGGACAAACACAACACAGACCAACCGCCACATTCTGCGTGTCGTCATCAGATGACAACAAGCAATAATAACGGAACAAAATGATTTAAAACAAAAGCCAGAGTACATTTTTTTTATATCGTTAATTATATTGAATCAATACAGGAACAAACTACCTGTGAAATGAGAAAGACTTCCGTTGATTTTCCCAACAAGCAAAGAGTCTCAAATGAGGAAAAAAAAGCTGCCTGCCAAAACGCTCTCAAGCGCTCACAGCAAGGCGTTTTCAGCTGAGCGCCTTTGGTGGACACAGCCTAACTGTCACCTCCTTTTTTTAAATAGACGTGAAAATGCATAATGGTTGTAATTCAAGAACGCTTTGGAATATAGATGCTTTTTCTATAAAGAAAACACTCAGCAGATTATTGCTGAAGTGAAAGCACTTCAAACTATGAAAGTATGAAAAAGTTATGGAAGATTACATTTACTGTAAATCAAATGTAATGTACTTTTTATTTTATATAGAATACATATTTACAAATACAATAAATTCAAAGCCACATATTGAACCAAGTTGTGCTCCAAATTTGAAGTTGATATCAAAAAAATTTAAGTTCTTATGAGATTTTGTTTAGGTGCTGTACTAAAAATATCCACCGGGTGTCACACATTTCATTGAATATTTTTTTGATGCGTCCTCCTGTAACAAATTAACTTCTATCACAAGATAGTCACCAAATATGAGACTCAGACCTTTTCAACGATATGTGCTTTGTCAAGATTAGAAAAGGTTTCGATTATAAAGCATTATAAAGTATAAAAAAAAATGGTAAAATGAAGCCTGACATTGCCCAATAAGGGAGGAGCCCGCTAAAATAATTTAAAGTACCGTTTCCATGGTAACGCAACGTCCAATTTCAAAATGGTTTTCACAGGATGAATTTTGAGTTCCTAAGCTTTCCAATGAGCAATTAGCATATGGCTTTGTATCAGTAGAAACCCTGGAGTATATTCAAATGATTGTGCTTCCCCCTCTCAAATCTCCCTGAGACGAGAGATTTATGCATTTTTTTTCTGAAAAAAAAAAATGTTTGGCCAATGTTTGGCCAAAGGCTACAGCCAGCAGAGGGAGCCATTTCCGCATGTTTTGAACCCGTGCATGGGGGATGGAGATCACAATCAGAGCTCAGCTCAGCTACAGGCACTCATTTAAACGGAGCTATGGTGAGCAATGTAAGTCTTAACTTCTCAAATCAATTTCTATGAAAGTTAAGCTTGCAAAGGCATGAACTGAAACATGCCAGACTGAACACGCGTTGTGAATGTATGCCGCGAGTGTAGTCTCGATTACCTCAGCTCTCATCACGAGAGCTCATTCAGCTCATTTATCTCACACCTGCAGTCAGTGCTCAGTGCTGTGATACTCGCGCGGCGACTCACTCATTATATTGAACACACACGCTCAGTTTTTAATTGTTGTGTCTTTTCAACTCAGTCAGAGTTATCTAGTAGGTGGCTTTGGGAATGGCGTCAGAGCATTCTGGGAATTGTAGTCTTTCATCCCCATGAGACAAAAATAAACTTTCTGTCTTTTCTCAGTCTAGAAGGCACGGAATTCAAAAATAATTTCACATTTCTTCTACATTAATGACCCAGTTTAAATACAGATTCATCTTCCCAGCGCTGAAGTACCGCTTTATGGGGTTAATTAATTTGTTTTGGTGTATTTAATCATTTTAATGAAATTCTATGAATTAAACAGCTTGTAAACACTTCATTACTAGAAAAATGTAAATTAAACATGAAAGCATTATGCAATCATTTAAGACATTTCAACCCTTTTGGCATATAAAGCGTTGTTGAGCCATGAACCCTCGGGATCAGAGCATACTGAAGAGCATTTGTCACTTTCATCTTTTGTTTGATTGAGGTTTGTGTGACAGGAAATAAAGCGAGAGGTCGAACTGAAGAGGGTTCTAACGGGAGGACAGACTGTCTGTAATAAAAGAACAATAAAAATCAAATAAATGTATGGACTGTGCTGTGCTCTTGCTGCCTTTCTCATTTGCGAGAGAGAGAGAGAGAGAGAGAGAGAGAGAGAGAGAGGAGAGAGAGAGCGAGAGAGAGAGAGAGAGAGAGAGAGAGAGAGAGAGAGAGAGAGAGAGAGAGAGAGAGAGAGAGAGAGAGAGAGAGAGAGAGAGAGAGAGAGAGACAGAAGGGTAAGGATCGGTATAAATCTGCCGCCCGGCTCGCAGGATGCGCTGATGTCATAAATTTGACCTGGAGGCTTTATCTGCACACAGGGCATCAGGGACAACAGTACATCAACCAGGGAAGATGTGAACCAATCAAAACAACAATCTGTGTGCGTGTGTGTGTGTGTGTGTGTGTGTGTGTGTGTGTGTGTGTGTGTGTGTGTGTGTGTGTGTGTGTGTGTGTGTGTGTGTGTGTGTGTGTGTGTGTGTGTGTGTGTGTGTGTATATGTGTGTGTAAATGTTAGATAGCAAAACATGAAATCAGTTTCCAGCCAATGATCTCCACAAGGATACACGGTTAATAAACACAAACTTAAATAAAGTTTTAACGAGTTTTTAACGAGTTAAGTTTAGGGGTTAAAAACATCATTAGCTCAATGGAAAGTCCTGATGAAGATACAAAAACAAATGTGTGTTTGCTGACCTTCAGCAGTTTGGAGTGCAGCAGCAGTGTGTATGCCGCCTCTGTGTAGTTTTCTCCATCCAAATGAAGATCACGTAATTTGTACAGGTACCTTGGAAACACATTCAAAAAACATTTAAAATTAATTCAAATATACATAATAATTATACACACGACACACATATATTATGTAAACACAAACTTTTTTTTTGTTGATGTGATTAATTCATTTGACACCACTAATACATATATTGAATTATTTATGATATTTGTACATTCCTTTTAGGTTTATAATTCTATCTATCTATCTATCTATCTATCTATCTATCTATCTATCTATCTATCTGTCTGTCTGTCTGTCTGTCTGTCTGTCTGTCTGTCTGTCTGTCTGTCTGTCTGTCTGTCTGTCTGTCTGTCTGTCTGTCTGTCTGTCTGTCTGTCTGTCTGTCTGTCTGTCTCTGTCTATCTATACATTTAAAAACAGAACATTAGAACACAGAACAATACCTAATTAATATAAACTATATAAAAAAGTAAAATATATTATACAAATATAAATACATTATTTGATTATATGATACTATAAAGAATAAAAGAAAAAATAAAGTGTAAATTAAAAATTATATATTATACTCCACGTTTCCATTTTTACCACAAGGAGGCAGTATTGAATGAAGTCATGAGGCCCTTGAGGCTGTAGTTTAGAGACGTTACCCTGGCCAAAGA